>NC_142610.1:3855055-4034800 GCF_041222555.1 Hakea prostrata | reverse complement strand
ATGATTTTTGTGTTCAGCCACTCCATTTTGTTGGGGAGTGAATGAACAACTGGTTTGATGAATCATTCCAAGAGAATCACGAAGGTTAGATATATCATGTTGCACATATTCTAAAGCATAATCAAACCCGAAAAAATTTAATAGGAAGAGAAAATTGAGTTCGAATTTCATGAATAAAACTTTTAAATGTAGTTAAGAACTTTGTTTGATCGTTTAAAAGATACAACCATGTAAGACAGGAGAAATCGTCCACAAAAGTGACAAGATATCAAAAACCATGCGTATTACTAATTCTACAAGGACCCCAAATATTGGAATGAACAAGAGAAAACAAGGACTCACTACAAGGGATAGAGCATGCCTATACTAATTCCCTCTAACTCACACGCTTCACAATTTAATCTGGACATTGATTTAAAAACAAGAAATAAAAATTTTAATCTAAGTAAAGAAAGATGACATGAATGACAGTGCCACTGGAGAGCATCTACACCATCATCAGAGAGAGCCGCAATAGGGGCAACATAGTCCAAATAGTAGAGTAAGTTCCTTTCACACCCTCCACTAATCGTCTTCCTCATGTGAAGGTTCTAGAAAACTCAATAAGTGGGAGTAAAAATCACAAAACAGTTTGGTGCTTTAGGGCGCGTTTGATAACGTTCTTAAAAAACGTTTTTGGCATTCTTCTGTTCTTTGGGAACGGAAGAACGAGTTAGAGGCGTTTGATCAAACGGTTCATTCTTCTGTTCTTTAAGAACGGACCGGTCAGAAAAGTGTTCTAAAGAACACTTTTTGCAGAACATCAAAAAGATGCTTTTACAAAAGAACAGAAACGGAAGTGATAAAATTGGTTCAAATTGAAGCCTTCGAACAAGTTTATCAAACACCAACTTATTTTTCAACCAAAAAAAAAAAACCAACATATTCTATTAGTGTTCTAAAAATATTTTCAGAACGGATTTATCAAATGCCCATTTTCAAGCAAATAACGGTCTTTTAGCACAGAAACATTAAAAAACAGTTTTGCATAAGAACTGGCTTCTCAAAAGGGAAACGTTACCAAATGCATACTTAGTTAACTGACAAATAGATAATAAGTTAAAAAGATGGTTAGCAACAAGAAGTACGGATGACAATGTAAGAGAAGGTGTAGGAGAAACACTTCCAAAGCCTAGAATAGGTGTGGAAGTCCCATTATCTATGACAATAGAATTTTTAGTGGTAGATTTAAAATATAAAATATAAAATATAAAAAGAAAGAGCTAAAAAGTGATGACTTACCAGTCATGTGGGAGGCCCTTGAATCAATGATCCAAAGGGTGGAAGTAGAAGTGAGAAGTGTCTACATGAAAAAGTGTGGCAGCAAAAGTACCAATGGATGTGGAAGCATTGGTCTCAATATTTTACAATCGGCAAAGGATTTAGCTTACATCATCTCTTATAGTCTTAGACAAGTCCCTTGAAGAAGATTCAGATCCACTATCATTGTTTGCTACAGTATCAGTAACACCATCAGAAACGACATGATTAGCAAGGTGCTTGGCCCAACAATCTTCCACTAAGTGCATTGTTTTACCACAATGAGTACAAAGTCAAGATGTCTTATCAGACAATTGAACACCACGACCTCCAGAAGACTTGTTAACTCCCCCTAAAACCATGACCTCATCCCCTTCCACGACAGTTAGTTAAGGCTAAATTTTCTCTTTTATAAATTTTTTTGGAGAACTCCCTTCAAGCAAGGCAATTCGTTGAAGTCTAGAATATGTTTCACAAAGATTAGGGATATGCTCACCAGCAAGAAAATGTCTTTTGACAAATTTCAGTTTAGGGTTCAATCCTACAAGAAACTTGGACTAAAAAAAATTAATTCCGTTTGGCCTTAAGGTTCTCTATATCTGTGGTGAGAGGTTGAAAGACATTCAACTCAACCATCATGCCTTTAAAGGAGTTATAATAATCTTGCAGAGACTTGTCAACTTGCTGAAATTGAAATAGTTTTTCATAAATACTAAAAATCCGACTCATATTTTTTAGCTTGGGAATAGGTCTCTTGCAAGTCATCCCATATTCCCTTTGCAGTCTTATGGAATATAATCTTCGCTGCAATATCAAGTTCCATACTATTCCACATCCAAATTTTGATAATTGCATCATCTTGGATCCAACTAAAATAGGATTGGTTAGTCTCAGCAGAGGTTCATCCTCAATGATCTTAAGCTTACCTTTTACAAGTTTGTACACCCGGACCGCTTATGACCACAACAAGTAAAAAGAACTACCTTTGAGCTTGATAGATATAATTTGAACATTTACATGATCTCCTTAAGATCCTTTAGATTCAGCCATACTCATGGTTGAGTCACTTGTAAGTGAAGACATTAAACTGAGGTAGATATCACTCAAATTAGTTTCCCAGACTTGAAGTAGAAGGAGCACAAAAAAAAATTCTGCAACCTTAGGACCAAATAGGAGGGGGAAAAAAAAAAGAAGAAAGAAAGAAAGAAATTTGCAAAGTGCAGCAAAAAGAGGTAACAAAGGTAGGTAGAAACAATATTTAATCCAAATTTTGGAACTTGTAAGAGTAAGATAATAGGTAGAGAAAATCAATTCACATGAATACATGATCTAACTAGTCCATAATATACATCATTATGTGGCTGCACACCAAGGAAAACAAAAAAACAAAAGAGAACTTCAGAAGAGAATATTGAAAATAACACTATTTTGATTCAAAAAAAGCTCTGATGCCATGTTAGACAACAAACTTTAAGTAATCAAAACAACAGCTGAACTTGAAAAGAGAAGAGAGAGAAAAGAGAAAAGAGAGAAGAAAAAGAGAAGAGAGATGAAGAACAAAGAGGCATGTGATTCTAGCTAAAGAGTCTAGAGTCGCAAAGCCCTTTTATTTATAGCTTCTAATGAATCTAATACAACTTGAGAGACAAGAAACTGTCCTCTAGAAAAAAAAAAAAAAACAACAACAAATTACAGCTTTAGTAACTTTCCAACTCCTAAAATATTAAGTTTTAAAAATAGAAACTACCACCAAAATGTAAACTATGCTTTCTAGAAACTCCAAAAACTTATGTAGCAAGACTCCTACATTAGAAATAGAAAGTAGAGTAGCATCAACAGCAGTAATACTGTTCACGTGAACCGTAAAAATAGCTTTTACTATTCACGTGAATAGTAAAATAGCCTAAACTTGCATATACTTCAACAAGAAGCAAGCTTGGCAACATGAGAAAAAGTGTCTAGGTAATCAACTCCATAAAATTAGGTATATCACCTTGCTACTAAATGAGCTGCCAATCGAGCCAAGGAACCATCGGAGTTCACTTTCCGTAACAAACATCCATCAACAACCAACAACTGTCTTACCTTGCGATAAAGGTACCGGATCTCAAGTTTCATTGCATTCCAAAGCCAATAACTTTTCCTCCATAGCTGCTGACCAGCCAAGATGAGATACTGCCTCACTAACAGACTTAGGAACATGATAAGATGCCCCACGAAAAAAATGAAAAGTTTCTGACGAACCAAATAAGAAACAAAATTACCTAGTGAGCATTGGGTACAACCACGAACATGGTTGGAGGTCTCGCAGGCTCTTGTTTTTTTGAGATCTTGATTTTTTTGAGACCTCAAGATGAGATCTTATGCAAGCTGAGTTGACACAAAAAATACAAAATCTCAGCCGAGATCTCAATTTAACTCAAGATCTTGGAACTCGTAAGACCTCAGCTAAACCCAGTCTTTGATATCTCGATATTGACTTGGTCTCAACACTCCTTTCCCCTTTGCTGGTTTTGGTGCTTTGGCCGGACCTTTTCACTAGATGGTTGGATCTCTACCTAAGCTATATCAACAAGGTATTTTGTCACATCTACCCAGCCGGTACCCCATCTGGCATACCCGGGAATGTGATCCCCCGGATCAAAAATCGAGACCATGCCTCCCACTCCGTACATTCTGCTCATCGGTAACACTATCTAGTATCTGTGTGTTCTTCGTCGCGTTTCGGTGTTGTGATCGGTGAGGTTTAATCACCCTCCGGCCGTGGTTGTTGTTTTACGTTCGTATCGATAATCCAAAGTTGTTCATGACCGGTTCCTTAGACCGGTGGGGTCTGCTGGTTTCTTTTGTCCTTTTGGTCTCCTCTGGTGTGGTGGGCCCGTCTCGCTCCCCCTTCGTGGGCTCCCGTCTGTTCCTCCTCCCCAACCTCGTCTTCCCGTCCCCCGGGGTGTTGGTCGTCCGTCTCGGGGGTGCCTCTTCTTCGGTCTTGTGGTATCTACATTTGTCGGTGAGTTCAGACTCACGGTGTTATTCCATTTAATCATACGATACATATCATTGCTGTGATATGGCATATGATGCATTGATTCTAACTCTATGATGCTGTCTCTTGGTAGACATGCTTTGTTTGCCCATACTTCTTTGGGTGGCTGTCCTCCCCCTCAATCATCGATTCTTGGGTCTCGGAGTTCGATAGTCATCTCCCTGGTGGATCGGTCCCGCTCTCTCACATCACGTTTGGTATGTCTCGGCGCTGTCCGGCCTGCCCTGCGTCATCTCTCGCGTTCGTCGATCCGATCTCCATTCGTCGCCCGCGTCCTTTCCGGTTCCTTCACCTGGTCCGTCCCTTTCGACTCATCACCCTTTGGTCATCCACTGTCGGGCTCTCCGTCCTCTCACGGTTGGTTCCGGTCTTGGCGCCCGTGGCCCGTCTGCCTCACCCTACCTTGGCCCCTTTCGTATCCGTGCTGATTTATTTCCCCTACCGGTTGGTTACCGGCCTGGCGCCCTCCCTCACTCCCGTCATTCGGTCTCTGCCCTTCCGTTCGGGTCGCACGCGCATCCTAGCCACTCCTAGCAATCCTTGTTGTCATCCAATACCCGGGTGTCGTGGCACCTTCGGGACTCCCTTTTTCCCTCCGTGCCCGGGTGTCATAGGACACTCCCCAATCCCGTTTCGTGGCATCCATTTCAAATTCATCATTTCTCATGCATCCAATACATCTTCATTGTTACATCATGTTTGTGATCATCTGCTGTAATCATTTTTACATGCAGAGTATTTCCGTCTCCGTCCTAACACATGTATCGTCTTACATAATTGAATCAGATTCTATTTTTGTAAGACACAATTCTGTTGATGGCCTATTTGTTTTGGAGATACCTCCTTACCTTGGTTGGTTGTGATGATTGAGTACCGTGGTCCGTTGTTAACCCTAAACACATCTTGTTGAGGTCGGAGATCGGATGTGTGGGTCTCGCTGTTGCTGTTGCCCTTTGGTCGTGGTCTTTGGTCGTGGCTCGACCGGGTCGACCTTCTCTTCGGCGTGTGTTTTGGGGTTTTCATCCGTTGGTTTTCCGTGTTCGGTCAATCGCTTGGGGATGCTTGCATATGAGGACACTTAATCGACCATAATCCATGGTCTTGGCCCCTTTGGCTTCGTTCGTGACAGCTTATGGCTGGTTTGGGTTGTTGCTTGACATGGTGGCATGTGCTGGGGACTTATGTTTGTTTGGAATCATTTGATAGACATGCTGCTCCTCCTCGTTTTATCATGCTGTGTTGGAGGTCGTCTTGCTGGCTTGGTGGGGGCTCATCTGTGGCTGGTCTGGTTGCTGGTGGCCCTTGGGTGTGGTTGCGGTTGCTCTCTCCTGTCTCACGCGGGGTGGTAGGGTGGTAGGTGGTGTGTTCTCCTTGTGTTGGTGGGGCGTCTGTCTGTGTTTTTGGTGGTTACCCTTCACTTCCTGGGTTGCTTTGGGGCTCTCCCCTTCGGGTGTTGCATATGGCTCGGCTCGGGTTATTTTGGAGTTTCCTGGATCATTACTTGGCTGCGGCTTTGGTCGTGGCTCAACCAGGGTCCCTTTTTTCGGCGGTTTAGTTCGACTTCGTGGGTTTTGGGCTTCGTCTTGGTGAGGTTTTCTTCACAATTCAATCGAGTCTAGTTTCGGGTCCTTCGGTTGTGCTGGGGGTCTTGTGTTCACTATCTCTTCACCGTGTGCTTTCCTTACCCGCATGCTTTGCGGGGTTCTCGCTGTCCTGGGCTCGGTCTTTGCTCGTTATCAATGGGGTCCCTCTCTTCTCCCCGCTGTCTTCGGGCCTTCCGTGGTCCGGTTGGTCGGGGTTGTGGGCTGGTTCTATTTAGCTCATCTACAACAAAGATCTTATGATTTTGAAGCCATCTTAAAGCAAGGTGAGTATTATTGCCTGTAAATTACAAAGTAGATTAAGAGGAAAAACCAGAAGGAAAGAGGAAGAAGAAGAAAAAGATTAGCAAAGAGGCTAGGAGACCTTACTCATTTTGCGGAAGCCTCCTTCAACCAAAGACTTTGTTTATAGAACACCAATTACTACCAGCAAGGAAATAAAAAATAAAAAAAGAGAAACTTAGCTCTATATAAACAAGGAAAGCAAGGATTCTTGCTAACTCAAGATCCTTTCTATTCTCCTCCTATTCCAATAATACTCATTCTAACACTCCCTCAAACTAGAATATGGAGATCAAACATGCCTCAGCTTGTTACAAATGTAGTCAATCCTAGCAACCCCTAAGGATTTTGTGAGTAACTCAGCTACTATTCCCGAACAAAGTGATAATCAACTTCAATATGTTTTATATGTTCATAAAACACTGGATAAGTAGCAGCTTGATTATCACACAATACTATCATACAAAAATCATCACCAAAGCCTAGCTCTTTCAACATGTGTTTGGTCCATATCAACTCCCAAGTGTTCCATGCCCTAGTTATATACTCAAACTTTATGCTTGACCTAGCCACAATAGATTGTCTCTTACTCTTCAAATATATAAGATTACCACCAATCAAAGTACATTAGCATGTGGTTGACCTCCTATCAACTAGTGATATAACCCAATCTGCATCAAAAAAACACTTCAACTCTTCTATGATCATCATCTCCGCATGGTAGTCCACAACCAGGAGCCTTTTCAAGGTACCTCAATATTCAGAGAACTGCATCCCAATGAGATGTCCTAGGGGTAGACAAAAATTGACTCACAACACTAACGGGAAAGGCAATATCAAGTGAGTCAATGAGATAACCCAATTTTCCAACTAGCCCTTCAATACCTTTTCTGGATCATCAAGAACGTCTCCATCTTCTGGCATAACCTTCGCATTAGGATCCATAAGAGTTATCTAGAGGCTTAGAGCCAAGCTACCCAATCTTTGTCAACAAATCAAGTACATACTTTCATTGTGACAAGAAAATCTCTCTGTTAGATTGAGCAACTTCTATACCCAAAAGATATTTCATGCTTCCCAAGTCCTTAGTTTGAAACTATTATTGTAAATATAATTTTTATCGATCCCAATAGAATCATCTCCAATAACAATAATGTCATCAACATAAATGATGAGAAACAGACCCTCAAACTAGAGCAATAGTAAAACACTAAATGGTCATTGGTACAACTAGTAAGTCCAAAACCTAACACCACCGATGAACCGATCAAACCATGCCCAAGGACTAATGAAGGATATCATTAGAAATCATAAAGGAGGTGAAAAGGTAGGAAAAGTATCCTTCACGTTATCACTATAAAGAATCTTAACCATAATGCCAAAATGAGTATGAATTTCCATAACAAAATTACAAAAACATTAAATAATTTAGAATGGTGTTTTATTAAATAAATCTAGGTGACTCTTAAAAAATCATCCACAAAAGTAGCAAAACCCCTAAACCCAAAATTAAAAACTATAGGACACAAACCCAAACATTAGAATGAACTAAGGCAAATGGAGATCGGTTGACAACCCGAGATGGATAGCTCAAGCGTCACAAACTGACATGACTCACACTATAACTCGGAAATATGTTGAAAACGGCTATCTAATATTTTTTATTTTTTCAAAGAAGAATGACCTAGTCTATAATGAATCTAATGTGGTAGAGAGATGCTCAAACATACCACAAATAGTGTCAAAAAATACAAGCCCCTAGACACACAACCCTTACCAAGCGTCTCTTCTTCATCATAAGATCATGAAATGGACAAAAGCCAAGAAAAAAGGCAATAGAACAATTATACTCTAGTGGTAAGTTTATGAACCGACAATAAATTAAATGGAAATTCTTGTAAGACTAAAAATAAGGTTAGGGAGGGGGTAAGAGGAATAATTCCAGTGCCTTTAACTATGAGGCAAGAACTCTTCGTAAGGGGTGACCACATAAGTAGATGAATTGAAAGAATAAAAGATACCTGGGGTGCCAATCACGTGATCAGTGGCACCAGATTCAATGATCTAGGACCTAGAATGAGACAAGAGGCAAGTCATTGTATTATCTGTCTGCACAAATGTAGTTGCAGATGATTGGGATTGGGCTACCTGAAACTAGGTAAAGAGAATAAAATCTTTTGCAGATATCTTCATCATTTAATCTTCAAGCTGTTGGGGTATAGACATGATCTCTTTAGCAGTAGCAATATTTGCCACCTGAGGGGGTTTGCTATGCAATTTCCAACAAAATCTCTGAATGTGACTTGACTAAGTGGCAAGTCCTCACTGGTGCATTTTTAGAGGTGTTTCCCCCCCCCCCCTTTCTAATAGTAGCCCTATGACCACGAGTATATCTAGAATTGGATCCCCAATTATCAATGAATGAGGCAAGTGCAAATTAGATGTAGGATCATGAGAGTTCTCTTTAGAAACTTGGAGAACCCTAGAGAAGGTGTCGATTAAGGTGGGCACTTTGTCACCACCTAGGATTTGAGATTTTTTTGAATTAAAATCCTTCCCAAGTTCCCCTAAAAAACTCATCACAACAAGTTGCTCACGTTTCTGCCGCACCACTCTAATACCATGTAAGTTAGAGAGTAGATTAAGAGGAAAAACCATAATGGTGACATAAAGAAGAAGAAGATTAGAGAAGAGGCTAGGAGGCCTTACTCATCGTGTAACCCTCCTTCAACCAAAGACTTTACCTATAGAACACTCCAATGGTCTCAACAAAAAAAACAACTAAGCTCTACATAAACAAGGAAAACAAGGATTCTCGCTAACTCAAGATCCTTTCTATTTTTCACTTATTTCCAAAAGTACTCATTCCCAAACTTCATTTTTTTTTTCAAAAATTATGTGCTAACTGATGGAGGTAGTGGAGATCATTGATTTACTCTCGTGTTCTCGTGGTGTAACTTATTCAAGTAAGCTGATGTTGAGACGAGAAATTGTGAACAAATAAACATGTTTGATGTATTATATGACTTTAGATCTTTATGTCTTCATTTAAATCAAGTAATGGTTGTATAATCATAGTTTATAAGTCAGCATATTGGTTTCAAAGTTAGGGTCAAGTTGGAACTCATATATACACTTGTTTGTCACAAATCTAAGGCCCCAATTGTATTTAGAAGGTCTAAAATAGGCTAAATAGCATAGCCCAAATTGAGCCCTAATGCCTACTGGAACATTAAAAACACAACATGCTGAATTTTATATCTAAAATGATTTTTTGCTAGTTTCAACCTAGAATTTTAAATAGGTAAAAGTTAGATTTTAACATCCGAAATTATTCTTACCTTGAGTGATGCATTCTATAAGTTGTTATGTATTAGTCGAAGTATAAATCCTCAAGGAAGCAAAGAGAATGTAGTCATGGTTGTTGGTCGAGGCCATGGTACCTATACATCACGTGGAAAGAGGTGTTGGCTAATGAAGAGGAAGAGAAGGAGATCACACTCCACCAAATTTGTCATAAGGAAATTAATTGTGTTCTTACAATGGCAAACAAACTCACACTAAAGAAAATTGTTGAGACAAGCATGGTCTTCCTGAGTGGACAAAGAATATGTTAGCATGACAATATCTACTAGTGAAACTCCTACTGATCATTCTATTGGGTCCTCTTTTGTGGCATCCACAAGTTACTCCTCTCCTAGTGTAGACCTCAAACAAATCCTAAAGCACCAAAAACAATTGGAGTAAAGCTAAAGTACATCCACTCCCAATCTCACTCAAACAAGTATATACACTGAGTCTTATGCTTCGGGTTCTTGGATTGTGGACTCTTGGGCCTCCGGGCATATTGCTGATACCTCTTCCCTATTTTCAGAATTTTCTAAGTCTCCTAACTGTACCCCTCTTGTTATGGCCAACGTGGAGAAGTTGTCTGCAATTGGTAATGGATTCCTTTGTTTTATATATTCTAAAATTTCCAATTAATCTTATTTTTGTGAGTCATATTGCCAAAGTTTTACATTGTTTTGCAGTGTTCTTCCCATCCTTTATTGAATTTCAGGATCTTCGAAGTATAAGGAGGATTGGTAAAGGAATTGAAAAAGATAGAGTATACTCTACCAAACGTTAATTCTTCTGCTATGAAGGCGTATAGTGTGTCTCCGTTGGATTGGCATTATTGCTATTGTTTGGAACACCCTTCTCCTAGTAGGCTTAGATTGGTAGTAACTGATTGCAAAAAAGTTACTCCAATAAATTGTGAGGCATGTGAATTAGGAAAACATCGTAAGAACAAGTTTTCCTGTCATGACTAAATCTAGAAGTATAAGTCTGTTTTCTTTAATTCATTCCAATATTTTGGGGCCTTGTCACATTCCCCAATCATTTTAGTTTTCAGTATTTTATTATTTTTGTAAATAACTTTTCCACATTTACCTATTTATTTCTAATAAAGGATCAAAACAAAAGTTCTAAAATAATTACAAACTTTTTGGCTGAAGTTTCTAATTAACTCAATACCTTTGTCAAAATTTTTCATATTGATAATGCCTTAAAAAGTATATGCAAAATACAATTTCCGACTCATGTTCTACACTTCTACTAAAGGAATTCTTCATCAATCCAATTGTTTCATAAACACCACAACAAAATGGTGTAGTCAACAGAAACATAGGCATTTGTTAGAAGTAGCAAGGACTCTATGCTCCATATGAGTGATCCCAGACAGTATTGGTGCGATGTTGTACTTATAGCATGTACTTTGATAAAACGAATGCCATCTTCAGTTTTGCAAATTAAGATACCGTTTCGAGTTCTCTATCCTTCATTGTGTATGTTATGCACATGTTTTGCCTCAACCCAAAGATAAGTTTTCTGCCAAGGCTCACAAGTGTATTTTTCTAAGTTATTCTTAGTTTCAAAATGGTTACAAAATTTTTTGTCCTGTAAATAAGTGTTGATTTGTCACAATTAAGTTACTTTCTTTGAAGATACTCCATATTATGATCCTAACTAGTTGTCTGAAGATGACACGTTTAACCCCCCCCCCCCCAACCTGTAGTTGGGTCATTTTCAGTTATGACTGCTCAAACTGTTGGGGTGCCTAAGGAAACACCAGAATGTTCTGAGCTTCCCTCTGAAGACCTAGACAACCCTCTTATATTTTTAGATCCGAATGAGGTGCAAGTCCAATTTTCACCATTGCAAGTCTAT
Organism: Hakea prostrata; assembly: GCF_041222555.1. Classification (NCBI taxonomy): domain Eukaryota; kingdom Viridiplantae; phylum Streptophyta; class Magnoliopsida; order Proteales; family Proteaceae; genus Hakea; species Hakea prostrata. Next base: position 4,023,364 of record NC_142610.1, on the reverse strand, counting down.
TATTGACAAAAGAAACAAAAACAGTCAAATGGTATAACCATTGATATCACTTCTTCTATAGATCTTACTCCAATGTCAAATAATCCTAAGGATCTTCCCATTGCTTTGACGAAAGGTACAGGTTCATGTTCTTAACGGTCAAATGTTTTGTATTTTATTTCTCATTATGTTACTACCTCTCACTTGCCAACTCATTACCATAGCTTTACCTCGTCCTTGTCTTCTATTACTATTCCATCTACATACTTTGAGGCTCTCTTTGATCCAGGGTGGAAAGTTGCAATGGAATCTAAAATTGAGGCTTCACATTCTAGGAATACATGGGGCTCTTGTGAATCAGCCTTCAGGTAAAGACCTAGTTCAATGTCGTAGAATATTTGTGATTAAATATAATTTTGATGGTTCTGTGGAGTACTTTAATGCGTGGTTCATTACAAAGGGGTATAACCAGACTTGTGATGTAGATTTTTTTTTAAAACTTTCTCTCCAATAGCCCATTTGAATTCAGTGCATACTTTATTATCCTTGGTGGCTAACTTGGGATGGCCTCTCCATCAATTAGATGTCAAAAAAGCCTTTTTATATGGAGATTTGGTTGAACAAGTGTGTATAAAGCAACTTCCTATGTTTGTTGCTTAAGAGGGGAATTCTATTAAAGTATGTTGACTTCATAAGTCAATCTAGGAATAAAATAGTCCCCAAAAGCATGGTTTGAAAAGATCAGATGCCTTATTATCTAAAGTGGGGTTTTCCAAGTGTTATTCAAATCACTATATCTTTGTACATGAGATAGAGTCTGGAATTATGTTACCAATTGTGTATGTAGATGATATAATTCTTTCTGAAAGTGATTACTACAAGTATTAAGGAAGTGAAGACATTTCTTTGTACTCAGGTTTTAGATAAAGGACTAGGGGCATTTGCAATCTTTTCTTGGAATTGAAATTCTAGGAAGCAGCCAAGTTATTAGTCTTTCCCAACAAAATTATGTCATGGACTTGTTAACTGAAACCAGTATGCTTGAGTGTAAACCAATGGATAGTCACATGGATCCTCATCTCAAACTCACTAAGGATGACGGTGAGGATTTCTCTAATCCTCAGAGATAAAGGCAGTTGGTAGATAAACTTATGTACCTCACTATGACTTGCCTAGACTTATCATAGCTCTAGGGGTTGTCAGCCAATTTATGCACTCACCTAAAAAGCTGCACTAGGATGCAATGATCTTGGATCTTATAGTACTTGAAGAAGGCTCCAAGAAAAGGACTAGCGTACAAAAGAAATGAACGCTGAAATCATGTGCTTACTTAGATGCGGATTGGCAGGATCGCAAGACGATCAAAGATCCACCACTGGTTACTATACATTTCTTGGAGGGAATTTGGTCACTTGGAAGAGAAAGAAGCAGATTACAACAGCTCGGTTTAGTGTTGAGGCAAAGTATCAGGGCCTAAGCAAGTCTAAATCATTATTTTTCAACATTGACCATTGCCCAATAGGACTAGAACCTGTTTAGAATTTTCAACTTGTTGGAAAATGCCATGTCAGCATTGCCCACATCAGCCTCCATTATTTTTTATGACAACAAACATGAATTACTAATGTCTTATTAAGTTGTGATTGTCTAGTTCAATATGAGAGTAAGTGGACCAAATCCAACTCAATGCCAAATGCCTAAGCCCAAGTCAAGACCAAGACCAAAACCAAGCCAAGATGGACATGAAGTCTAGTCAAGATGAGCATGATGAATGGAGTAAAAGAAGACTCAAGAACATCAATGATCATCAACTCAAGCTCAAGTAAGAAGACTTAGCAAATTAGGACTTAAGTCACTTCATATACATTCATATGTAATTGTACTCAATTATACACATATCATGTCATTAAACTTACCTAGGACATGTTACGAGAGTGTATGAGGTTTAGGGTTGGTTAGAAATACCAAAAACCTAATCAAGTCCCCGTATGCACCTAAATGTGCACTCTGTGCTTCAAATGGACGTCCATCTGATCCAACGGTCATCTGTCTAGTCACAAAAGCTCATACGGGATTTTCACCTGATTAGATGGAAATCCGTCTGGTCAAACGAACGTCCATCTGGCTTAAAATTCTACAATGGCTATATTTTAAACGGCTATATTTTCAAACGGACGTCCATCTGAGTCAAACATTCGTCCGTCTAGACTGAAATTTGGACTAAAATCTATCCATTTTCTATCCGTTGGTAATTAGACTAAGGCACTCAAAGGCCATCTATATAATCCCAATTTACCTCATTTGAGACCTAGAACCTTGCCAATTGATCAACTACTCTCCAAACACTCTTGAGCTCTCAAATTACAAGAAAACATTTGTTTTGCCTCTCACCCTTACTCCATCCTTGAAGAACATACCAAGGGGTTTAAGCAAGCTCATTGGAGCAAAGCTTGAAGTGATTGAAGGCTTTTTATTAGAAGGTTATTGGTGGTGCAAATCATATCATTTGGACATACAAACTCTCATTGCATCACACTCACACATGGGGTAAAGTGTTACACCCCTTATTAGGTAATCTCTAACCACCTATTGTACTATGTTTCTTCAATTCTAGTCTAAGTATATTAGAATTGATTTTGGGTACTCTTGCTCGTGAACAAAGATTGTTTTGGTGCTCTTGCACATGAACCAAGATTGAGATGGTGCTCTTGCCCTAGAATAAACAAAGATTGTAAAATGTGCTATTGCCCCCATTACAAAGATTGTAAAGGGTTTGATCTCTACTCATTGTATTGAAAGATAATCACTAATGGAAAACTCTCTTGAGGCCAAGAGAGGAGTAAACGTTGACTTGCAAGGTCGAACTATAAAATACTTGTATTGTGGTTGATTGTTATTTTTTAATTTCATTGAAATTTACAATTTGTCTTGTAGTTGCAATTAAACTGAAAAATTGGGACAATCCACTAGTTGCAACCTAATCACCCCTTAGGTTGCACAAACACAACTCTTCGAAAAAAATTGTTGTTGGTTCCATATTGTTTGAAGATTCTCTCTTGTTATTTTGGGTGTTTTGGTATACTATGAACATTTTGGTGTTTTTGTTTGTAAGTATGGGTTTCACCTATTTTTATATTTACAAACTTTCAAAAAGTTGAAAGGGATAGAAGGCGACTAGAATTATATCTCTTCTTCTTCATAATGAAAATTTTCCATTATTCGATCATGGACGTATAATTAGTCTCCAAGTAAACCACATAGATCTTGTCTTATCTGTGTTTCTTCTGAATTGTTTTGGTAATTAACAGAAACTCACGGGAGTTACTGATGTTTTTCATAATCCTAGACGGACTTATTTATATATTTGAACTAAAGAAATACCACCCAATATATATACAATTAGTAGCCTTATGAAAAATAGACAAAGGAATAGAAGTAACGACAATGAATTCACCTTCTGCACACACAAAAAACTCACACAAAGCTTTATTGATTTTTGAAAGCATATGCTTGAAGCCATTTATGACACAACAAAAGCACCCTGTGCACGAGGCTTCAGCATATATTCTCAATAGTAAAGGCCACAAATAATTGCAGCAAATTTGGAAATCCATACCCTTTCCCTAAGATTATGTGGGATTGACTGGAAAACAAGTATAGCCGTAGGAACCACCAAAGGGTAAAAAAATGTGAAAAACCCAGTAACTGCAAAAATATATGGACACCAAACTGCAATTCCAAATCCACGAGTGATGAGATTCTTGAAATTACCACCTGGCAACACTGCGGCCACACCTTGCATGAAAGCCATCCCAGTTGAAAGAAATGACAAGATGGTCAAGACCCTGGCAGCCACCACGAAGTGGACAAATTTCTTGTTACTAAAGTAGGTGGAAAAGAGAATGAGAAACATAGCTGTTAAGGAGAACCCCATTGCTATGGTATCAGCTATCATAAAATCATCAAAGAATAGGTCTCCTTCAAGAGTAGCCATTCCTGGAACTGATCTGTTATCACCACCACTGCTGAATCCACCAGGTACTTGTAAAGCAGCTGCAAAGGTAACAGTGGCAATAAGCGTTGCAACTAGCCCTAGAGTATTTGCATTTTTCTCGTGCTGTTTAATGGTTGCTGGGTTAACCTCTTCTTTATCAAGCTTCGTTACCCATTGTCGCCAACTTTGTGGTCCTATAAATTTCACCCACAAGTACGACAACTGCAACCAAAAGATTGAAATTACCAACAATCAATCACATTTATTACTATGAAAAATGAGGTTTGATTTTCACCATCAATGGAGAATAGGGTTCTCTCACTTCCTTTAGGCTCATATATCACAAAAATACAGTGAAACTCTTTTTAAAAATGGATCAAATATTTGTTTCACGTAGATGTAATTTCCAGCTAGACTGCATGCATGGGTATCAGTGTTGAGATCAATCAGATTACAGCAACACCACCCGCTGTAAAAACTAACAAGAATTTAAAGAGACGCTGGCTTTTCGATTGAAAACATACGTACCGTTGAAAAAACTGAGTTTCGAGGTTGCTTTTGTTGAATTTCAAAAGCTGTTTCCTTTTCGTTGTTAATTGCTGCATGATCCACCCTTGCATCAAATGCAAAATAAAAAAATATCCTGGAACAGGAGAGTTCTGCAGATACATGGAAAGGTGTATTTCCATGAACGTCTGGCTGGTTCAACAATCTTTTAAGACCCAACGTCTCCACAGTATACATCACCGTTCTCAACTTTCCACTTTTCGCTGCAAAATGAAGAACGGTCTCTTCATCCTTGCTTTCCTGTTCTATACAATCTGGGCAATGTTTAATCAGCTGGCTAACAACTTTGAGATGGGATCTCTTTACTGCAATGTGAAGTGGAGAGTGACCTTGGTTGTCCAAATGAAATGCACTATCTGGGTAGTTCTCTATCAATTTCTTTATAATAGGTTCATGCCCAAATTTCGCTGCATGGTGGAGAGGAGTTTTTCCATTTTCATCTGCCTCATTGATGAGTTGTATTTTCTTTTTTGAAATTTCTTCCACAATATCTGAAACAGAGAATTGGTCATCAAACCCCTGATTCAAGACTTAAATATCTGAAAATTTTGGTAGAGAGAAGGATCGAAAGAAAGTTTACCAAAATGATGGTTGGCTGCAGCTTCATGCAAGGCTTTTTCACCCTTGGAGCCATCATATGTTGATGCCTTCTCTAAGATCAACTTGACCATAGCTAGCTCTCCAGATTTAGCGGCTAAGTATAGCAGAGATTTGTCAGCATCATTGTCGTAAGTTGGCCAACTGCAATCAGCCTCCATCAACGACTTCGCCACTTTAATATTTTGGCTTCGAACGGCCTCATGCAAAGGCGTGAAATTATCATTGTTTCTCATTCTCAGATTCCCAGCTGCACATTCAACATCTGGGCTTATTTTTGAGATGAGAAATCTAGCTAGATCTTCATTTCCATTCCTCGCCACCAAGTGCAATGGAGTGTCTCCATGGTCGTTTGGCAGAGTGACGAGCGACGGATACTGGTTGCAGAGCTCCCTCGCAAAATTCTCCCGTCTATGGTACAGAGCAATATGCAGTGCCGAGTTCGACATTGACTGTGTTGCTTGCTGATCAACAATGGGGGGGCCGTGGACTAGTTTTAACTGGGTAATAGCACCTTTCCTAGCAGCCCAGTAGAGCTCAGGATCCATGGTTTTCTCAGAATCACCTCTCTCACTAATGTCAAATTCACAAATATTCACAGATTGTAGATTGATCAGATGCAGTACTAAGACATTTATAAGGAATTTCCAAGAACTGTGTTCCTGAAGATGATCGTAAATGGCAACCTGGAATTCCAGAGTCAGCAATGTATCATCATCATCAGTGGTGGCCCTCACTAAAGGAAATCTTGTGCTTTGCTCTCTCGTCTATATTACACCCGAAAACCGTTTGATAGACTCATCTTCTCATAAATACCCATCAAACGATTTGCAGTTAACCAAGTAATTCATCAACTGATTGTCCCTATTTTCTCTCTTTTTTTTTTTTTTTTTTTTTTTTTTTTTGGGTTAGAACTGATTGTCCCTAGTTACTCTTCCATACTACATCATCATAGCATCTGCTTTTGCAATCTTTATATTGTTCTTGCCTTAAGCCATGAATAGAATAAAAAAAAAAGATAAGGGCCCTTTGCTTTCTATTTTGGCTCAAGAATTTCGCTTTGAATATTGTTTTATTAAGTGGGCAAGAATGTACCAGAAAAAAGAGGGCAAGAAACATGCGATTCCCGCTCAATTTTATGTCTTAGACCTATCTGACAGAGGCACTCAGAAGACAAGAAACACGTATTTCTCATCTGGATTTAGATTTCCTCATACTTGACACAGGTATTCTGGGCCCACCTATTGTCAGGTGGGTTATGAGACAAAATTTCGGGTGCAGGGTGCACCCTAGTGGAGAGGATCCGGACTCTTTTCGTCTTTCAAGTATTTTTATCACTTAGGTTTTGACTAATCCGGTTGACCCGAGAAATTAAACGATATCAATTCTCTCTTTTGATGCCAAAATGAGCTGTTGTATTGGGGCTGCATGAAGTTTCATGACATTATTATTTGTTCTTCACTTCCATAGGATATGAATGACACTAAACAGGGTGGAAAGAATAGATTAAGAATTTCTCTTCACTCTTTTCCTCATCAAGATACATAAAAGCAAACGGGTAAGAAAGGGAATGGTGTGAGGCAGTATAAACCATTAGATCGGATAGGCAAGACATGGGAATTGGGATTGGAATAACTCTATGCTAATGCGCTGTTCGTCACACTACACATTCAGGAAAGGAACCCACTTGAGACAGAATATAACCAAAACATGTTTCATTTAAGTAGGTCTTAATGAGCATTGATAAGATATGATATATCATGCCTTTGACACAGCAAATCAAATGGTGTTATGTATATTTAATATTAAAAAAGAATTATAGACATGGTAGGAAATTGATTAATTGCTTTAAACAGTCATGTATGTCATGGATTGGAAGCTAATTCGAGTGAGGTGATACCACATATACTATCCTCTTGCAATCAATCTCTCGCTGGCTTTGCTAGTTTATGATCGACCTGCATCTACTCTCAGGTACAGGAGAGCTCCTAATTCTCCATCAAACAAATTGCAACCATAACATAGGTTTAATAGTTATCATTCAAGAAAATCAATTCAATTCTCTCATAGGGTTAAACAATCACAGAGATCAATTCAGAATGAGAATCAGAAAATGGTACAAATGACAGTGCAATGGCAGCTAGAACTTGTAAGACGCCACAAAGTTTTTAAAAATCACCTTAAGAATAAAACAATAAACGGTTTGCAAATAATTAATTTTCTCCTGATATTTTCAGCTTCTCAGTCATACATCTAAAATATAGGGTTACAACTTGTGTATTTGTTCATTCAATACCTAAGATTACTGATAAACATATGACTAACAGGCCTCACAGTGTCATTTTCTTGTGGTTGAAGGTGAGTGTGATGGAAAAAGAGTGACCAATCACCTGTAATGATTTCGTATCGCCTTAGACACCATGGAGATATCACCCTAGCTAGGCCTTGTGACAGAACCCTTATCATGTATCGGTCTACAACTCTTCACAATTTACAGGTTGATTCATGTTCATTTTATACTTCTTTCATGAATATACTTATATCATATCCTTAAAAAAAATCCATTGTATGTCAGTTTCTCATATTATGTCAGTAGCAGCATCATTATATCATCTGGCTTCTATGTTGCACATGAACATAGTTAGTTATACAAGACTATCATCTGTCAATTGCAGAACACATGGGCGCTTTGTTGCCTTACTGCCCCTCTAACATCTTGGGTCACCTTGACAAACATGCATCTAAAATTTTGTAATATTCAAGGACAAATGTGTATCTGATATTCAACTGCCTTGGGAAATATAGATGCCATTGAACTGCTCGACGCTGAACAAAGATCCAAAACAGTTGCTGAGTTTTCCATTGGTGACATGGCTCAATGAAATATAAAAAGAAGACAGATATTGAGTTACCAACAGCAATTGTGAAGTAAGTGCAGAGCAGGTCCCGTGCCAAGGTTGACAAAGCTCCTACAGAGCTACATCATCTGGAAATGAAGGAAACATCAAAATCATCAACCACAATAGGCAGAGATATTCTGACAAAAAATCAGCATGCAAAACTAAGAAGTACCATGCAGAAATGAAGCATAACTACTAAGTGATGATGCTCCCACAAGAAAACAACCAGGTTCTACACATTGAATCAGAATAAAACAGTCATCAAAACCCAAATTACATTGTCAATAGAGTAGATCAGAACCCATAAACTAAGCTCATGGAGAGATTCCCAAGTACTTAGCGGAAACAGAAAAGCCTCAACAATTTAATATTTTATCAATCAAATAATATTTTGGACAGCCATTTGTGTATACAAAGAACCCTCCTCTGAGTCAAAACAGGGACCACCCATTTTTCAACAAAACCTTACTAAATTAATTCCAAACCCTAAAGCAGAGACATTAACAAAATGAAAAAGAAACACCAAGATCTCCCCACCACCTGAAGAAACAGCAACCCTAAAAAGAAAGAAATAGGGTATCAAGTTGCAGACACCTGCCCCATCCCCTCCAGTAAAGGATGAACCCCTCCAGTAACCCCTGTCCCCTCCGGTAACCCATCTCTAACTCCCATGGCCTCCCATACTTCCTCCGGTAATCCCTCTTCTGATGACCCCACACCCTGCCCCCCTTCTCACCATACTATTCCATCCTCTTCCTCGAGCCAACCTTCCTCCATCTCCCCTGATAAACCTTGGAATTCCCTTTCCACCCACCAGCCCTCTAATAATTCTGATCTTGACCTTACCTACATCCCTCCTATCTCCGATGGCCCCAACCCTTCAGCTCACTGCCTCTCTGACTTCACTGCTTATGGTATTCGCCGATGGAATTCTACAATCCTTGGCCCTTCCCCCCCCCCCCTAAGACTCATAAAATCGTCTCTCACCAAACAATGGAAAGCTCAAGGTATCTTGGATACTCACCTTATTGATGCAGGTATCTTCTTGTTCAAGTTTGACTCCCCTGACTGTTGTTCCTATGCTCTCGAAGGGTCTCCCTGGTTTGTGGGAAATCTCCATTATTTCTCAAACCCTGGACCCCCTCACTTCCTCTTTGCAAAGTCAACTTCAGCTTCCTTCCCTTGTGGATCAATTTGCCAGGTCTCCCGCTCAAATTCTAGAACTTAGACTACCTTAGCCGCACTGGCTCTGCTCTTGGAAAACCTATCCGAACTGATGCAAGAACCCTTAACATGTCTTGGCTCTACTATGCGAGAATTTGTGTGGACTTCTCTGCCTCCAAGGACCTTCTGTCTCTCATCACCATCACCGATGATTTGGTCTCAAGTATAACCAAGTCATAGTCTATGACTGGATCCCTTCTCACTGTGCGCTTTGCTCTTCATTCGGCCATGACTTGAAAGGTTGTTCGTTTGCGTCCCTCCAACAAGTTGTTCCTGATGGTTCCCATTCTTCTTGACATGCTGAAGATAGTCTTCCTACGGTTAATCCTTCTAGTTTGAATCCTGTTGAATTAATGCTCCTTGATGAATTCAGAAGTTCTGCAGAAGCTCACAGTTGGAGTAAAGCCAAAGTACATCCACTCCCAATCTCACTCAAACAAGTATATCTATCGACTCTTATGCTCCGGGTTTCTGGATTCTAGACTCTTGGGCCTCCGGGCATATTACGGATACCTCTTCCCTATTTTCAGAATTTTCTAAGTCTCCTAACCCTAGCCCTCTTGTTATGGCCAAAGCGGAGAAGTCGTCTGCAGTTGGCAAAGCATTCCTTTGTCTTATATATTCTAAAATTTCCCATTAATTTGTGAGGCATATTGCCAAAGTTTTACATTGTTTTGTAATGTTCTACCCATCCTTTTTTGAATTTCAGCATCTTCAGAGTAAAAGGAGGATTGGTAGAGGAATTGAAAAAGATAGAGTGTACTCTACCGAACGTTAATTCTTCTGCTGTGAAGGCATACAATGTATCTCTGTTGGATTGGCATTATTGGTGATGTTTGGAACACCCTTCTCCTAGTAGGCTTAGGTTGGTAGTACCTAATTGTAAAAATGTTACTCCAATAAATTGTGAGACATGTGAGTTAGGAAAACATTGTAGGACAAGTTTTCCTGCCATGACTAAATCTAGAAGTATAAGTTTGTTTTCTTTAGTTCATTCAAATATTTGGGGGCCTTGACACATTCCCAATCAATTTAGTTTTCAGCATTTTATTATTTTTGTGGACAACTTTTCCACATTTACCTATTTATTTCTAATAAAGGATTGGAACAAAACTTCTACAATAATTATAAATTTTTTGGCTGAAGTTTCTACTCAATTCAGTACATTTGTCAAGATTTTTCATATTGATAATGCCTTAAGAGTATATGCAAAATAAGATTTCCAACTTATGTTCTACACTTCTACTAAAGTAATTCATCATCAATCCAGTTGTTCATAGACACCACAACAAAATGGTGTGGTCAATGGAAACATAGGCATTTGTTAGAAGTAGCAAGGTCTTTATGCTCCATATGAGTGATCCTCGACAGTATTGGTGCAATGTTATACGTACAGCATGTACTTTGATAAATCGAATGCCATCTTAATTTTTGCAAAATGAGATACCGTTTCATGTTCTCTATCCATAGTAACCCGTATTTTCCATCTCAACCAAAGTCTTTCATTGTGTATGTTATGCACATGTTTTGCCTCAACCAAAAGATAGTTTTCGGCCAAGGCTCATAAGTGTATTTTTCTAAGTTATTCTCAGTTTCAAAACGGATACAAATTTTTTTATCCTATAATAAAGCATCAATTTGTCACATTTAACGTTACTTTCTTTGAAGATACTCCATATTATGATACTAACTAGTTGTCTGAAGATGACAAGTTTGACCCCCCCCCCCCAACTGTAGTTGGGCCATTTTCAATTGAGACTGCTCGAACTGTTGGAGCGCCCAAGGAAACAACGGAATGTTTTGAGCATCCCTCTGGAGACCTAGACAACCCTCCTATATTTCCAAGTCTGAACGAGGTGCAAGTCTAATTTCCCCCATTGCAAGTCTATCATCGACAAAATAAACAAAAACAGTCAGATGGTACAACCACCGATATCACTTCTTCTACAGATCCTACTCCAATGTCAGATAATCCTAAGGATCTTCCCATTGCTTTGAGGAAAGGTACACGTTCTGGTTCTTAACGGTCAAATGTTGTGTATCCCATTATGTTACTATGTCTCACTTGTCAACTCATTACCGTAGCCTTACCACGTCTCACTTGTCAACTCATTACCGTAGCCTTACCATGTCCTTGTCTTCTGTTACTATTCCATCTACATACTTTGAAGCTCTCTTTGATCCAAGTTGGAAAGTTGCAATGGAATCTAATATTGAGGCTTTACATTCTAGGAATGCTTGGGACTCTTGTGAATCAGCCTCCAGGTAAAGATCTAGTTCTAGGTCGTAAGACATTTGGGATTAAATATAATTTTGATGGTTCTATGGAGCACCTTAAAGCGCGGTTCGTTGCAAAGGGGTATAACTAGACTTGTGATGTAGATTTTTTTTTTAAAAAATTTCTCTCCAATAACCCATTTGAATTCAGTGCATACTTTATTATCCTTGGTGGCTAACTTGGGATGGCCTCTCCATCAATTAGATGTCAAAAAAGCCTTTTTACAAGGATATTTGGCTGAACAGGAGTGTATAGAGCAACTTCCTAGGTTTGTTGCATAAGGGGGGATTCTATTACAGTATGTTTACTTCATACATCAATTTAGGACTTAAACAGTCCCCTAAAGCATGGTTTGAAAAGTTCAGATGCCGTATTATCTAAAGTGGGGTTTTCTAAGTGCTATTCAAATCACTCTGTCTTTGTACACGAGACAGAGTCTGGAATTATGTTACCAATTGTGTATGTAGATGACATAATTCTTTCTGAAAGTGATTACTACAAGTATTAAGGAAGTGAAGACATTTCTTGGTACTCGGTTTCAAATAAAGGACTTGGGGCATTTGCAATATTTTCTCGGAATTGAAATTCTAGGAAGCAGCCAAGTTATTAGTCTTTCCCAGCAAAAGTATGTCAACTTGTTAACTGAAACCAACATGCTTGAGTGTAAACCAATGGATACACCCATGGATCCTCATCTCAAATTCACTAAGGATGACGGTGAGGATTTCTCTAATCCTCAGAGATATAGGCAGTTGATAGGTAAACTTATATACCTCACTATGACTTGCCTAGACTTATCATAGCTGTAGGTGTTGTCAGCCAATTTATGCACTAGGATGCAATGATCTAGATCTTACAGTACTTGAAGAAGGCTCCAAGAAAAGGACTAGTGTACAAAAGAAATAAACACCTGAAATTGTGTGCTTACTTAGATGCCAATTGGTAGGATCACAAGATGATCAAAGATCCACCAGTGGTTACCATACATTTCTTGGAGGGAATTAGGTCACTGGGAAGAGTAAGAAGCAGATTACAACGGCTCGGTTTAGTGCCGAGGCAAAGTATCAGGCTATGGCTCACACAGTCTTAGAGATCTTTTGGGTCTAAACATTCTTCAAGGAAGTTGGTGTTGAGATTGAAGAGCCTGTCAAGATCTTTTGTTTCTAAACAAGAATCATTGTCATAATTTCACATCCACCACCATAAATCTTAGTGTATGGATGCCCATTACGAATTAATCCATAACATTTAATCATGCAAACATTATATAGAACATCAAGATATGCGATCTCATAAAGAAATATAGCCCTAATTCTCGTACATAACCCCTCTCCTTGGTTTTGGAGTATGTTTACTTGGTTTGGTGCAAGACCTCTTGTGCAACCTTCTCAAGCTTATGTTTCTGGCCCTAGACAAATGTTATAAGTGACAGTAGATGTGTGACAAGCATTTTGGAGGCCGTGGGCCTCATCATGTATGTCCAGCGATTGGCTGTTAATTGGATCATCCGGCACAAATCAATTGACACTTGCTGTTGCTGAACTTCTTTTGGTCTCAGACTTCTAAAGAAGGTTCCTCCCGTCCTACCACCTCTGTTCAAAGCTTTCAGGCATGGATACCTTCCACATTGGGAAGAGATCATTAGGTTTCCTTGGCTATGTCATTGGCAATTGGGTTCTACTCGAGAAAATTGATCAAAACTACATTAATCATGTCTTTCACCTTCCTTCCCTTGACAGGAATGCATCTACATTCTCTTATTCTAGATCCCTCAGGTCCCTCCATAATTCTACACTTTATTTAATGAATTCTAGGGTTAGAAGTTAGAACCCTTAGAACCCATTGAATTTGATAGGAAAACAGAAGGGAAAAGCAAGGCAGCTTCATTAATCTCCACGGAGTACGGGAAGATCAAGTTCAATCCCTAAATCCAAATGTTCCATCCTAATTCTGAGCTTGAATTTCATGAATTCTAGGGTTAAAACATTAAAAATGACGAGATTGATAGGGGAACAAGAAGAGATAGCAAGACAAACCTAGATTTAGATGTTGCTTGAGTTCAGCAGCCCTAGGTGTCTCTTCATCAAGGTGGTAGTCTTCCTTATTATCCAAGGCCTCTAGGTTCACTTTCTACTCTGGATTCCTTCCCAAAGTATGAATTAAAAATAGGTGTTTAGGTAGGGTTTTAAGATGACAAGTAAGGGGTATTTAAGGTAATAAGGAGTCCCATTCCCGAACTAATTAGGACCGACCAGTTGGAAGAGCCGGTTGATCTGCTATCGACTGCCTGGTTAACCATTCGATCGAGTACCACCCTTTTTTACTACAATAAGGTTTTGACCCTTGCGCACTGTTCAGGTCATAACTTGGTAGATACAAATATGATTGCTTTGACCATTTCATAAGGACTTGGGTTCCAATTCTAACCCTAACCTGCCCTAATTTGGCTGTTAGCCTAGCTATACTACAGTTGACAGGAAATCTAAGCATGTTGTATTACCTAATCCTTTGTCTCCGACTCTCCGCGATGCACATTTCTAGGAAGTAGGCAATCCATCTTCCTATCCTACTGTGTCAAGGCCTTTCCGCCTCTCAGATTCCATTACAGCTACCTACTCCATCATTTTCCAATGATCCACACTCACACACTGTTGTCCACCTGAATGGATCATAACTCATGAGTGCTTGATCTTTTGGATAAGGATCCTAAATCATAGCATCCGGTCAGGGCCACAGTAGGGTTATTCTATGGAGACCATTGGATCATCATCCTCTTACAGTAGTTATAGGATATCCATGTTGGACTGGCAATCAAACCTATAGATGGGCAGTTATTGACAATCAAAATAGTTAGTCCAACAATATGACATAGGAGGTGTATGTCCACTATCCATGGCAAAGACTGAGACAAAAGTAATACCATACAGCTCGGGGGATAGATCACCGAGGAATTGATCTTACATTTGAATGGAGATGTTGACACAAGTTTCTTTTTGGTTATTTAGTTTACGTCTATCATATTATTTAACATTTCATTTGATTGTATAAAACATTTAAAGTACTTTTAATTCAATTTACAACCCTTTGTATTTGTTGAGATGGACACGCATGTCTATTAAGTGGTACAATACAAATTATGAAGTGTTGGTTGGTTCGGTTTATTTGTGGGTTGGTTTAATTATAAGTTGTGGTTCAAGTTATTATTATTCAGTTGGTTAATGAGGGTAATTATGTAACTTTGTATATTTCACATTATTATAAATAGGAAGCTTAGGGGTCACATTGATTACCTAAGGATTCAATTATTTCCACATGGCATCAAAGCCAAGTTAAATTAGAATTGAAAAACTGAGGAATTTTTTCTTTCTTTCTTTTTCCTTCTTTCTTTCTTCCGCCTCTTTCTTCCTCGATTTTCTTTTCTTTTCTTTTCTTTTCTTTTCTTTCTTTTCTTTTCTTTCTTCCGCCTCGGCTTTCTATGTCTTTCTGTTTCCACCATAGCCAGCATTTTCTCCTCTCCTTCTCCTTGTTTCTTCTTCCTCTTGTGTTCTACAACACCAAGAAAAAACTCTATTTTTTTCCTGCTTCTCTCTTTTCTCTTTCTTCTTTCTTCTTTCTTCTTTTTTTCTTTAGCCTATCAATTCTTTTTTTTTTTCCCTTCTTTCTTCTTCTGCCTCTGCTCTCTTTCTGGCTGTGTTTCTGCCATTAACAGCTTCTTCCTCCCCTCCTTTCTCCTTCGTTTTTCCTTTGTTTCTGCTATTCCCTTCTCTACTGCAATGCGGAAAAAAAATTTCGGAGTTTTACACCTCCTGTGATGTTTCAGATTCTTCTAACAGCAGGTTTTATGCGATCAGAAAATTACTGCAACATTGAATCCGAAAAATACCACTGCTCAGAGAAATATTTTTTGACCTCTTACACCTTCCTGGGATATTTTAGAACCAGTTTGCAACCTGCAGAACAGCAGGTTTTATCAGATTTTTCTCCAGCAGGTTTGATCAGAATTTTTCAAAAGGTTTGATTAGAATTTTCAGCGTGTTTGTCAAAAAAAATTTTGGTGGTGTTCTTGGTGAGTGGACTGAAGATATGACTACACCGGATGTTTCTGCAGTTCCGACAAGTCATGAAAATTATCCCAACCTTCCATCACTCTCTGTTAGGTTCGATGGAACCAATTACTTGATCTGGTCTCATTCTGCCTATTTGACAATTACTGGAAGAGTTCTAGTCGGTCATATTATGGGCACTACAGCCAAACCTTTGACTGCTAGCATTCTTCAAAATAAGTGGATTTCACACGACTCTCTTATCATGTCATTCCTCTTGAATTCCATGCATCCAAATCTAGTTAGGGGATATTTATTGTTGGATACAGCAGCCCAGATTTGGAAGGCTACCAAAGAGACTTATGGACAACTAGGGAATGATGCGCAGATCCATGAGCTACGAAAGAAACTTCATGAGACCACACAGAAAGAGCTGACAGTTGCCCAGTACTATGCTGAATTACGCTTTCTCTGACAAGAGTTAAACCATTATGGTGACTACCAAGCGACTAATCTTGATGATGTGGTTGTCTACAGGAAATATGTCGAGAAAATTTGGGTGTATAATTTTTTGGCTGGCTTAAATGTGGAGTATGATTAGATTTGAGTACAGGTTTTGAGTCGCTTTCCATTTCCTACATTGGAACAATCCTATGCACCTGTTCAATGTGAGTAGAGTTGTCGTCTGACCATGTTACATAACCAGATAGTGGAAAAATCTGCTCTTCAAAGTGTGAGTATGGTGTCCCAAACAGAATCAGTCAAAGATATGGTTTAAGTGTGAAGCCCTATCATACCAAAGCCACATGCTAGAAATTACATAGGAAACCTACAGATTTTGAACAAAAAAGGGCTCAAAAGAAGGGTAAACCCACGGCTCATTATTCAGAAACTGTTTCTACCGCACCTACTTCAAATATCGGTTTTTCCCAGGAAGAGTTGCTTGCTCTAAGGCGCATTCTACAGTCGTCTACCGCTACCGCTGCCGCTGCCACTACCTCTTCCAATGCCTCGTCAACTGCGCATTCGAATTCCTACCTTGCTACTTCAGGTACCGTATTTAATGGCTTCCATGCTTCTTCAGTTTTTACTCCATGGATTATTGATGCTGGAGCGACAGACCATATGACAGGTTCTGCTTCTCTTTTCTTGAATTATTTACCTACCTTAGGGAAAAATAAGGTCTGTATAGCTGATGGTTCTTACTCTTCCATTGCTAGAAAGGGAACCATACAACATTCACCGTCCCTTTCTTTGTCCTCAGTTTTACATGTTCCATCTTTTTCTACTAACCTTCTTTCCATTAGCAGTCTTACCAACGACTTGAATTGTACGGTAACATATTTTTCCTCCTACTGTGTCTTTCAAAATCTAGTAACAGGGAAGGAGATTGAATGTGGTAAACTAGACAACGGCCTCTACTTGTTGGAATAGAATTGAGCCTCTTCTTTTGTTATGCTTGCTACTCCTCATCAAGTCAATCTGTCAGCTCTCCACCAGTAGCATCGTAGGCTAGGCCATCCCCCTATAGGAACTCTGAGAAAACTTTTCCCCAATTTAGTCTCATCTTGTCATAGAGAATTTTTTTGTGAAGCTTGTGTTTTTGCTAAACAGATTCATTCAAGTTATTTGCCTTTTAATAATAATAATATAAGTTATATTCATTTTATGTTAATTCATAGTGATGTGTGTGGACCTTGTCGCCGTATATCTATTATTGGCCATCGTTTTTTTGTTACTTTTATTGATTGTCATTCTCGCTCCACATGGATTTATCTTTTAAAACAAAAAAATGAAGTTTTCCAATGTTTTCAAGATTTTCATAATATGGTTAAAGCTTAATTCAATGCACTGTGAAGGTCCATCGCAGTGACAATGGAACCGAGTATTGTGAAAAAGAATTTCAGAGCTACCTCTCTGATTTTGGCGTAATACATCAAACTAGTTGTGTTGCTACTGCGGCCCAAAATGGAGTGGCCGAACGGAAGAATAGGTATCTTTTAGAGATTGCTCGTTCTCTTCTAATTGCCATAAATGTCCCCGACCAATATTGGAGTGATATAGTTCTCACTGCATAATACCTCATGAATAGGATGCCTAGTAAAATCCTTGACTTCAAATGCCCCAGTGAGGTCCTTCAAGGGTCATCTTCCTTTATAGTTCTTCCAAGGATATTTGGTTGTGTGTGTTATGCCAGAACTTCGACCCACAAGAGTAAGTTGGAACCTTGTGGCCTCTGCTGCATTTTTCTGGGGTATTCTGCTACTCAAAGGGTTACAAATGTTACCATCCTCCTTCGAGGAAGACAATAGTGTCCATGGATGTCATCTTTAATGAGTTTACTCCTTGTTATACACCTCTCAAGGGGGAGACTCCAAGAGCATAGGTGTTTTTTCCCACTTTGGATGTTCCTGTCACATATAGAGACCTACCAACCCTAATTCAGCCCCAGTTAGAGGTTCAAGAAGAGATTCCTAAATAGGGGGAGCATTCAGCCAGCATACATGTAGACACCCAGTCTTCCCTTTCCCATCTGAACCTTGTGAGGATCCTATCTAGGGGGAGACCACTCCTGTAAGGCACATTATTAAGGTCTTTCAAAGGCAAATTGACCAAAGCAAGGATGTGCAAACCTATTAGAGGAAGAAAATCAGTCGGCAACAACAAGTAGAGGAGGTCGACATGTTACCACTCCAATCTCCTAATCCAGAATCAAGTCTTGTAAGTATCCCTGAGGTATCTTCTTCTGACCTCCCTATTGTTGTTAGAAAAGGAATCAGATCGTGTACTCAGCATCCTATAGCTAAATACGTTTCCTATGATTCTTTGTCTGACTCCTACCAAGCTTTCATATCTTCTTCATCTACTACATATGTTTCAAAGACTTGGCAGGAAGCCTATGCTAATAAAAATTGGAAAGCAACAATGGTAAAGGAAATGCAGGCTATGAAGAAGAATGGTACTTGGGAGTTGGTTACTCTTCCTCCAGGGAAACAACCGGTAGGTTATAAGTGGGTGTTCGAGGTAAAACAAAAAATGGATGGTTCAGTCAACCGATTGAAGGCTAAATTGGTTGCAAAAGAGTTCACTCAGACTTATGGAATTGATTACCAAGAGACCTTTGCTCCTATTGCAAAATTGAATACAACCAGGGTCTTGATATCAGTAGCTATGAATCAAGATTGGGATTTACATCAATTAGATATAAAGAATGCATTTTTGCATCGAGAATTGAAAGAAGAGATAATCTACATTGAAATCCCACATGGATTCTTTGACAACAAAACAAAAGGGAAGGTTTGTCGGTTAAAGCGGTCAATTTGTGGGTTGAAGCAATCTCCCCGGTGTTGGTTTGGACGCCTCCAAAAAGTTGTGACATCGATAGGTTACAAGCAAAGTAATTGAACATACTCTCTTTGTGAAAAGGTCAAGAATTCACATCACGCTTCTTATAGTCTATGTAGATGACATTGTCATCACTGGGAATAATGGGGCAGAAATACAAAAGTGAAGAGCTTCCTCCAGCAAGGAATGTGAGGTTAAAGATCTAGGGAAACTCAAGTATTTCCTGGGAATTGAGGTTGCTAGATTAGAAGGCATCTATCTATCCCAACACAAGTATATCCTAAACTTACTTTCGGAAGTGGGAATGTTAGGATGTAAAAACATGGATACCCCAATTGAAGCAGACATTAAGCTTAAAGAGAAAGAGGGAGTACCAGTAGATAAAGGGAGATATCAGAGGTTGGCTGGAAAACTGATATATTTGTCTCACACCAGACGTGACATTGCTTTCTTAGTAAGCCTAGTATGCATGACCCATACTCGACTCATGAATGTTGTTATTAGAATACTTCAGTATTTGAAATCCACACCAGGAAAGGGAATACTTTTGTCACCCTCAGATAATTTGAAAGTGGAAGCTTAAAAAGATGATGATTGGGCTAATTCACCTGACAGAAAATCAATATTAGGATACTGTACACAAGGTAAAAAAATTCGATCGAAATGAACATTTCGACCTTGGAAAAGGTCGAAATTTCGACCGAAACTGGATACTTTTTTCCTGATACTTGAAAACTCAATTTCGAGCCTCAAATGCACTCAAATTGATTTGGATTTTTGCATACTAGCTATTTCAAGCATAATAAACACTATAATAACAACTGAAAATGTAACATCCAACATTCCAAGTATATAGTACATGAATCAGAGAAGAAGTTGTATTGTTATTACTTACAACTTACAACTTACAACTTACAAGTCTATTCTATTCAAGCCTCAAGGTCTCCCTCTTCCGTCTACACCCCATACAAATGACAATATAACTCCCATGATGTTTGCCCCCGCCCCATATAGTTTTGGACATAGTCAAAAACTGCACCTCTGTATGTGGCCTCATCCACATGCATAAGATTCCCTAACGGTGGGAAGTTGTGAATCTCCAAGGAACTGGTGGTGGTGGGCCTTGTGGCTGTGGAATAGTGTGGAAGATCTGCTCAACAAATGAAAGACCACCCTGCCCCTGGCTCTCAGGACTAGGAGAAGGATAAGGATACTGATAAGGTCGTAGTGGCTGACTTCGATAATCGACAGTGGGAGGGACACCATAAGCTCCATAGGCCGCTCCATAACCATAAGGCTCTAGTCGTGGCTGACTGGCCTAACCCTCAATCTGATAGCCAGGAAGGACACCATATGGTCCATAACCATAAGGACCATAACCATAAGTCGACTCGGTAGAACCAATACTCTCCACAGCAGTATCATATGAGGACTCTACAGGCCTATGCCATCCGGATCCTCTGGAGGTGGAGGAGTCTCTAGCATCATCAATGCTCATCGATCTCATAGATCCCACCAAGCTCTCGGCATCGGATGGACGGTAGGACCCATATGATGGCGTGTCCTCTGTGCTTCATCCATGCTGTCTCCCCTTCCCCTTCCTCGAATATGTAGAGGAAACATTTTTGCCTCGAGATGCAGCTCCAGTATGCTCTGAATCCTGTGTCGCGTGGGTGAACTGACTCTCTCCTGTGAATCTCGGTGGTCGTCCTCCCCCCCCCCCCTGACTCTCACGTCCAACAGGTGGTGGTGGTGGTGGTGGTCTCTCCCTAGGATCAGCTGAATCCTGATCACGAGGTCCCACACCCTCCTCATCCCCTCCATCATCACCATCTCCGTCATCATCACCACCATCGTCGTCATCGCCGGAGGCCTGAGTCACCTCATCCTCAGTGTCGGACCAGAAAATCAAATCCTCACTCTGGGTGGATGCACTAGGGTGTGGCACGAAGGGACGAGCGGGCTCTGCATGTGGCCTCCCCTCCTAGGCCATGAAGTCCCCCACATCAGCCCCCATCTCCTTTGCAATCTGACTATTGGGAAGACCTCCATCCTCATCCAGCAATCCGTCTCCACTATCCCTGATCCAGTCAACTACTGGGTTATCATCATCATCCATCTCAAATATGTCGATCAACTCGATATTGGTGCTCTCTCTGTCCATCCCCTGTCTAATATGATCCTCTCTCAGTCTCATATTATAGTGTAGGTAAACAAGGTCCTCTAGACGCTTCACACCCAATCGGTTGCACCTCTTCGAGTGAGCAAGGCTGAAGGTGCTCCAATTTCACTCACAACCAGTGGCAGAACATGTTTGGGAGAGCACTTTGCTTGCAATCCTACTCAAGTTGTGTGAATCACGTCCAAATTGCAACCACCACTCAGCTGCAACAAACATAGACTCCAAGTCATTTTAATACTTAAATAACTAAATTAAAGATAGAATATAATAATTAAATGTATAATGAAATAAATGAATGAACTTACCCGCAGGGCGGTTTCCCGTCCCGATACGGCCACAGCACGACCGAAGCTCCCAGTGGCATCCCTAAAAGCCTTTATCTAATATATAAAGAGAAAAAACAATAACTAGTTAGTACTTAGTAGTTACTAGGTTAATAACTTAGTATAAAACTACGAATTGTGAATATCAAATGATTCTAATCACTATCTCACCTCCATAAGGATGACTGCTTGTTTAGTCGTATCCGGTTCGAACTTCTCCACTACAGTTTGGACAGCATCCATCAAATCTTGCCTCATCCCAAGATTGTCCTTGTAATGGTACTTGGGATTTAAATAGTATGTTGTGTAAGAAAAAGTATGTCATAAAAGGGAATAGTTAATGCTTAAGCCTTAATAGTGTGATAACATAATGAAAATTAAATTAAATACTAGACTTAAGTACTTAACAACTTAACAACTCACTAGCCTTATGCAGTGGATGCTGCAACATAGACTCCCATCTACTATTGATGATTTGAAGGACTTTCTTGTTGCCGCGTGGGTGGACCTGAGCAACTTGCTGCTTCATCCTATCTACTGCAGCAAATATGTGTGCTAGAGTAGGTTTTCTTTGCTGATCTACCATCCTCAACACATTCACCACAGGCTCAAGCATCTTCACTACTATCCTCACATTGTGCCGAAACTCTCATCAAGGATAGTCAACCGAGCTCTCCTTCCTCCCACTGATAAAGAACCCTCCCAGTTAAACCACTCCTCTGATGCAAACATACTCCTAAGGCCATTCTCAGTAAGATAGGTGATTACCTCAGTCTTCTTACTCTCAAAGCTCTGCAGTGCTATCCAATTAGTAGCAAATCTGGTTATGCCTGGCCTCACTAACTCACCCTAACACTTGTCCCTCATCATCCTTAATCCATAGGTGTGGTTATATATGAAGGTGCTAACATGTCGAGCTTGGTCCACCGTATTCTTCACAAGCTTGACCTTTTCAATCTCCTTCAACATTAAGTCAATGCAGTGAGCAGCACAAGGAGTCCAAAAGAGCCTATATCTGTCCATCCATCAAGGCATCAAGCCATCAATACAAAGTTATAAAGTGTACATGTATATGTGTAATGTAAATATATGTATTTACAAATGAAAATTAATACTATATGTTTAGACTTTAGATACCCGAAGTTCTCTTGCATCTTCAACCCGACTTTCTTGTAGTTGGAGCCATTATCGATCACAATTTGAACTACATTTTCCACTCCAACCTCCTTCACCACTTGCTTCAATAATTTGTAAATGTATTTTGCATCCTTCTTCTCACCGGATGCATCTACTCGACTTGAGGAACACTGTCCTCCCATCAAAATTCAACATGAAATTGATGATGGACTGTCTAGTGGGACCCGTCCAACCATCACCATCACCATCGTAGTCACTCCATAATGATTCCACATGGGCTTTAATCCCTTAATGTATTCATTTATGTCCTCTTTATGCTTAGGCAAATACACATTATATATCTCATATGGAGTGGGGCCACCGTACACCACTCCCCGCTACCTATCTCGCTCAATCATATCTCTCGTAGTAGGGCCCCCGAGCTGTATGTCTTGGGAACACTATGGTAATGCGCCCATTTGGAGAAAGCCATCCCCACTTTCTCCTTCACACTCCCCCATAAGTGCTTCAACTTTCTCTCGTTTATGCTCAGGCCTCACAAATAGGGCCGGATCATTACGAAGAATCTCAAGATCCGGATCCGTAGGATGTGCTGAGGAAGCTCGACCCCTTGTAGGGGCCCGTGGGATAGGAGCCTCCTGCCTTACATTCTGAGACCTCCTCATAGGGACTTGGGAGCCACCTATGCCTCCCATACCCTACGGCTCTCTGAGGACCCACAACCCAGGACCCCTCTCGTTGCCTCCCGATGTCATCAATCCTCTGTTGCTCCCTACTCATCATCATCGCCCTCCTCGGCTAATCGGCCTCCGGATCGGGGTCACTTGTCTCTCGGCTCATCCCTACCATAACCCTCGGGATCCGGAAGGTCATCTAAGCAGGCATCCTCGAACTCATCCCTCTGTGTTCTCTTCTCTTTCCTCTTTTGCATTCCACCACTAATATATGAGGCCATTGCCTTCTTGACCTCTACAGGCACCTTTGGACACCCTGTTACATCCATGTTGCCACCAGCTAGATGCACCTTCAATCTAGTGGCCCCACCTCCTCCTATTTGTTTCTTGCAGCAATTACACTCACTCTTCCTCTTATCAGCTGTCAGTGGCCTCCCATGATCCCAAGCTATGTCTGACATCTTTAAAATAGAGTGCCTGATACAAGAAACACACACTAAGTATCTTGAAAAGCTCCACAATATGCTCCAAAAATGACATACATGCTTCTAATAATAACCTCCTATTTTTAAATATAAAAAAAAATTATATGTATAACTATATAAGTATTTTTTTAATATATAAATAATTTTAAAATATATAAAATACACACTAACTATCTTAAAAATACCCACAACATGCTCAAAAAATTGCATACATGCTTCCACTAATACTCACCTATTTTTAAATTTAAAACAGAAATTAATTATTTTTTTTATATTTAAATTTTTTTTTAATTATTTAAATATATATTAAATACAGTAAAATTACATAATTAACAGAAAAAAAATTAATTCAACACCATCACAGCAATATGGTGTCTCAACTCTCACATACATCCATTTGAAGCTTCTACATGTACTATACATAAACATTTTTAACAATATACATAATTTAGTAAATAATTTTTAATAACAGAAAAATAAAAAAATAGTAGGAAGAATCAAAAAATAATTTTGACACTACAAATTCATAGATCATCACTCTAAAGTAAACATATATAAATTTGGAAGCAATCTAACATGATTTAAGGCACAAATGAAACAAAATCAAAAAATGAGGAAGTTGGTTACTCACCTTGCAAGATTTGAGAAAATGCACAAATGGAGGAGCAAATCAAGTGTTTGAAGGAAATGGAATACTAGAAATTAGGTGTAGAATGGGATGAAAGCAAGAGAAATCAGCAAAAAATGCAAAATCAGGTCGAAATCTCCTGGGCGATATCGCTCAAAACAGTCAAAACTGACGGTAGGTCGAAAATGAGCTCGATTTTGGGTATTTTAAAGCCTACGCAAGTGTCGTTTCGGCCCGATATGGTATCGGGCCGAAATTTCGACTCGTATCGACCGAAATTTTGGTCAATACGAAACGAAATGGATACTTTTCGTGCCTACTACTAAATTTCGTTTCGAGTTGGATTTTGCAGGCATTTCGATCGAATTTTCTTCCATGACTGTACATTTGTGGGGGCAATCTAGTAACCTAGAGAAACAAAAAGCAAAATGTGGTGTCATTGTCTAGTACAAAGGCCGAGTATAGATCCATGGTTTGAGGAGTATGTGAATTTTTATGGCTGAAGGGTCTATTAGAAGATATTGGGTTTCCTATTACAAGTCCCATAATGTTATATTGTGACAACAAGCTTGCCATCAGTATAGCCAATAATTCAGTGCAACATGATCGTACAAAACATATTGAGATAGATAGATTTTTTGTCAAAGGAAAGTTGGAACAAGGGCTGATATGCATGCCTTTTGTGAGATCTAGAGATCAAGTAGCTGACATCTTTACTAAAGGACTGAAGGAAGGAGATTTCTAGTCTATTTTAAGCAAGTTGAGCATGATTAACATCTATTCCTCAACGTGAGGGGGAGTGTTGGTTGGTTCGGTTTATTTGTGGATTGGTTTAATTATAAGTTGTGGTTCAAGTTATTATTATTCAGTTGGTTAGTGAGGGTAATTATGTAGCTTTGTATATTTCACATTATTATAAATAGGAAGCTTAGAGATCACATTGATTACCTAAGGGTTCAAGTATTTCCACATGAAGGAACATATTTCGTTGATTTTTTATGCAAAATATCTGTTCCATTGTGTTATTTGTGCTTTAAATAGGGTGTATGCAAAAACCCAAGTGAAAAACCCACCAAAATTTCTTGGCAAAAGTACCAAGTTTCGACCAAGATGAGCAAAATTTCACCAAGGTTAGGCAAAACAAGCCTCCAAAACCGAGATATCAAACCTTGATGGAAACCATTTACCTAGAGCGTTAATTTGGTTAACAATAGGGAAAAAAATGTTGCCACTAAATATGTAGATATAATTAAAAATAGGAATAATGGTTCAGTGACAAATGTAAGATCAATAGGGGGGACAACATAGTGAATTCTAGATTACAGTTGGGCTAAATCAAGGATCATCTTTAAGCCTATATTTATTTGTACTTATAATGAATTATTTAACCAAAGACATTCAAGATGAAGTTTCTTGGTGTACGCTTTTACTGATGATATTGTTTTGATAAATGAGACACAAGTAGGGATTAATACCAAGCTAAATCATGGAGAGGAACATAATCAAACTTTAAACTAAGTCGAACCATGGTTTGAGATCTTCATCTCGACAAGAATCTTGGTTCCTTAAAAAACCTAGATTCCACGAGATCTTGTGAGATACACGAGATGTCGTAAAACCCTCCGACCAACTAACCCAACTAGAGGGCCCATCTTAGTGGGTATTGGGGCTCAATTTGGAATTGATATTTTGCCTATTTAAGGCCTTATAAACACGGTGGCGGCCTTAGATTTGTGAGAAAATAAGTGTATATATGAGTTCCAACGAAACCAAAACATTGAAGGAGTGTACATGCAAGCTTAAAAATATGATTTACAAAACCATTACTTGATATTAATTAAAAAAATAAAGGTTTTCAAATAATACATCAAACATCCTTAGTTGTTAACAATTTCACATTACAACATTGATATACTACAAAGCAACTTCTCCAACTTCTCCACTACCAGCACCACCTTTACCAGTATAAAACATAGTTTTAAAAAAAAAAATGAAGTTCATGAAAAAACCTCACCTTGCTTCAATGGCTTCAAAATTTTGTTGTAGATGAGTTAAACAGCTTGTTGATGCAGCCTAGGCAAAGATCAAACCAACTTTCTAGCAAAAAATCTGACAAAAACGCCAAAACCAGCAAATGGGGAAGGAGTATCGTGGTACATCAAGATTGAATCAAGTTGAGATCTCAATCAAGATTGGGTACTTATGAAGACAAGGTTGAGCTGAGATCTTATGAGATCAAACATTTGGAGTCGAACCAAGACTTGGCCGAGATATTGGATTTCTTTTCTTTTCTCTATATCTACTCCTCGAATGAGATCTCATCTCGAGTTCTAAAAACGGAGATCTTGGTGAGATCTCGTGAGACCTCAAGCCACAAATAGAGCAAAGATGGAATATCTAGTTTATAACTTTTGGTCATAATTGGACAAATGATGAGATGGTGAGACTTGATGAGAAGGAGATTTCACAAAGCAATTATTTTAGGTCCCATGAATCAATCATAAACAAAAAAAGTTATATAGGTATATAGGCAACGATGTTTCCAAAAGAATTAAAAGATGATGGATGAAGTGGAGAGGTGTCTAGTGTCTTGTATGATTTACACATCCCCTTAAAGCTCAAAGAAAAATTCTAGATGACCATCATACAACCAGCTATATTGTATGGTAGCGTGAATGCACGAATGTAAAGAATGCAATGACATGCTAAGTATGCAACTGATGAATTAACCGTGCTAGTCTTTACCTAAGCAGACATGCATTAAGATGAACAACAACCCTCCTCTGGGAAGTCTCATCACTCTCATCCCTCACGGACCAGCTACCGTTGTTGGGATCCTAGGTATACAGATACGGTCCACATCATCACCATGGCTGGGGTTACAGGGCCACACTCTCTCACCACAACCATTGGTATGACTATTGGCGCATGTCGGGAAATCCTAGCCCAATGCAAAGTCATACAGTAATACACTACATGTGGTCCAAATAAACCTAGTGTAGCAAAAATGACAATGCTAAGATGAATGAGTGGCAAAACTAGGAAGGACAACGTAAGAAATGATCATAATTAGATCTAGATTGGGAGTAGCTCTGGTAAATGGTAAGCCACAAGAAAGTCGAATGAGGCGGCACGACCACTTCTCTTAAAGGTCTACCCCTAGTTCAAATTCCTTTAATTTGAGTTAAATTGCTTCTCCACACTGAGGCATTAAAATCAAAGGAATTAGACGAACTAGGGGTAAACCTAAGTAACATTAAGAAAAGTGGTGAGAAAAGATATGCATAGCTTAGGCCTTATATCTAGAATGGCCTCAAATAGAGTTGATTGGAAGGCAACGAAACATGTAGCTGTTCCAAGGCTTGTTGTAGATTTATTTAGAAGTTTCATTTCTTTAAGGTTTCATTTTGCTAGTGTTATGAAATAGTAATTTTCTTTTTATATGCCTCTTTAATTTATTAATTAGACTGGGACAGTGTTGGATTGAGATCAGGTTATTAGAAACAAGAGTATCAAGTCGAGGACAAGCGAAAAAAGGATTAAGGAGAAAGAGTTATGGTTGAAGCTTTAAGACATGGTAATGGTGAGAGACCATCAGTGAGAGGATGATGGGCTGAGAGAAAACAATCGACTGGTGACTCGAGCAACGGGTTGGAGCTCTTCAGTTCAGTCTATCTTCTTTTTCTTTTTCAAGATCTCACCATTTATTTGTCACTTTCTTTTTTGCACATACTGCTTCGCAACACTTCTCAACAATGCTAAGAAGCAAAAGCAACAAGCCTACAGTAACTGAAATCTGAACAAGACCTGACGCTATTTTGATACCTTTTGATACGTACCCTTGTGAAAAGATAATTTCTTTGATTTCACGACAGATGATTATGTTCACGATCTCAATAGCTAACTACAAAACTCGAGCTCCAGAGCTTCTTCATTCCCCTGATCATCACAGACTGTCAGTGATGTCCAAATAAGAAATTATCAGTTTTCTTTCATTTTACTAAATTGGTTAGCTATGACTTATGAGTACTTACAAGTTACAAGTAGTCTCCGGAAAGGTCGCAAGCCAGTATCAAAAATTAAGATGCTGAGTATGGCTGACCACAGAATCTAGAAGATCATGGTTCCATAGCATGTTATTCATGGGGAATACAAGGAAGATCCATGAAAACTTGAGTCAGTTGATCAATAACCAATCCATCAAATAGAAGCTGAAATTCAGAACTTCACCTCTTCAAATCTCCCTCATAGGGTGGACAAGAACAGGCTAACTCGAAGATATTTTGTAGCTTGTTATCAAATGGTCAATTTATCTCTTTACCTGCTCCTCTAATCTATCTGGATTCGTCCGTTTTCTAACAAATTTTCTCTTCCCAAAGCTCATTTTCTTCATTGAGCTCATAAACTCACCCCTTTTCTTCAGCTTTTCCAGTTTTTCTTTCCTTCCCCGTAAATCAGCTCGAATAACTTTTTCTCTCTTCTCATCTGACAATAACGCTAATCTTGCAAATTTTTTTGGCCGCACTTTCCCCAATCGTTCATGTATCTCGTTGAAAACAGGCACAAGGCAGCTTCTCATGAAACATCCTTCACTGAGTTGCACTGAATTTGACTCTGGGAGGGATGGGGCATCCTTCAACTCAAGGTCTAAGCAAAATGGGGAGTCCTTCAACCACATCCGTAGGGAATGGCCTTTTGCTACAAGTAGCCCAGTACGTGTTTTGCAGGGCAGGAAAGGGGACCCCATCTCCCAGAGGTATGCCTTCAGTGTCTTATTGAGAGAAACCATATTATATTCTGCAGTCCCAGTTATCAAGACGACCGATTTTGGAGATTCAGGCGAACCCTGCAAGGATGCATCCTGCCAGAAGAATGCCAGTAATGTTAGTCAGTTGTATCTTATCAGATTCAAAACATAAGATATTTCAACAATTTGAAACTTCAAAACAGTTGGACATGAATACTATGTAAATGAGGTAACAGAAAGCACAATGAAAGGCCTATGAAAATAGGTGCAACTAAGATGAATTTTGCAATGACATGCAACTCCCTAAGTTAATGAGACTTGGTCATCTATATAGTCCACATAAGCATATAGATCTATTGCTTATTCTGATGCCAAGTCAGCTGGGTCAACTACTGATCACTGCTCGACCACAGGTCATTGTACATTTGTTGGAGGAAATCTAGTTATATGGCAAAGTATGAGACAAACTACAACCATCAAGTTGACTGCTAAAGCGGAATACAAAGCAACGACTCATACTACCACAGGGTTGATGTGTCTTCAGTTTCTCCTTGAAATGGGTTTGTACAGTCCGATGCCTATGACAAGGTATTTGAAATAACCAGGCAGCAATATTGCCAGGAATCCTCTTTACCATGAACAGACAAAGCATATTGAAGTGGACTGTTACTTTGTTCAAGATGTTGGTCCGAAAAAGCTTGTTGAGACTCCATTTGTGCTATCTTTCAATCAGCTAGTGGATATTTTTACCAGTCTTGTTTTACACGAACTTTCTGCACCTGTACCCTGGGATATTTTAACCTCTTTAAGTTGGGTTCTTGGGTTTTTCTGTTATTTGTTATCTTCTATGTCTTTACTTGTAATTTGTAATAGATTAGGGTATTAGGAGCTATATCATAAACTTCTGACAGCATATCTCATTAATTAAGGAAGCATCGATTCATAAGGAGGAAGTCTGTATTATGAATTATCCATTTCTGATCATAGGCTGCTCTCCCCAACTGTGGCTGGCGGGATCTATTCTCCCCTCTTAATCTTCTTCCTATCTTTTTCTCTCTTTTCCCCTTTGGTTCTTCAAGTGGTTCTGATAAGCAGTCTATTTTCTTCCACTGATGAAAGCTGGCAGTTCCTACCAATTTTTGTTCAATCATACGATATGAGGTGGAAGACATCACCTCAGTAACAGCAGTCTTAGTCTTAGATTTAGATTCAGCCCTTATATTAAGCAATCAATATAAGTTTTAGTTCCAACAATAACTTCACTCCACATCTGTCCATTTTTCAGAATATATTACCAGGAACACCATACAGCCAAGAAGAACCAATCAAGAAAGAAATAACAGCAGCAGCAGCCTCAAGTGACCTTTGATCAGAACAAGGCCACACGTGATGCTTTAAAAAGCCGCTTTGCTTCAGAGCAGCTTTTGTTGGCTGAAGTGCCATATCTGCTTAAGGGTTGGTGTGGCATCTGGCTCAGAAATGTAGTCATTTTACCAACACCAAGAGTAAGGCACAATTCTAGGAAAATTCTCAGGTTTGAATACATACACATGATGACAAGCTAAAAAGACGGATTCTCAAAAAAACTGGTGTTTAAGGCATTTAGGAAGAACTAGAAATTCAAAAGAGATAAAAAGAGGAAAAGGAAGCAGACCTGCATATGGTCCAACCATAAAGTAAGACCAACAAGTGCAGCACCAGGGGACAGCTTTCTAAAATCGGCTCCCCAGTCCTTCTCAGAAACCCTGTGAGGCAAGGCCAATGAATCAGGTGATAAGACATAGTCAAGTTATGGCAAAGAAATTTCAATACAATTAAAAACAAAAATAAGATTGACATGGGTTACAATAACGGGATATTTCAGCTTCCCAGTGCTAATTTCCTACACTAGCTCAGGTCTCCCAGGATTTTATTAGCAGTCAATGCAATAGAATGAAACAAAAGGATTTTGGTTATGACAAATTAAAAGTTACTAGCTGAAGAATACATCATTCTTATTCTTTTGCATTTAATATCTCCCTTACCAACTGGAAAATAGTTCTTTTAATATGTTGCAACAAAACATACTAAGAATAGCTGCCTTAGCAAACACATGCTTTACAAAAACAAAGAACAAATCTACCAGGGAACATCAAAAAATGATGATAAGCCTCGGTATTCATCCATGTTTCTGTCTTCAACAGAAGTCAAGAAAAAGAAATAACCCCTATCCTGAAGGAATATGCAATTTTAGAAGATAAATTACTAGACATATCTAGGGGAACCTGAAGATATCATGACGATAAACTTGTCTCTTGATTGCAAGTTGAAAAAGCCATGAAGCAGTTGCACGGCGCTCAAATGCCCACAACAGGTCCTCTAAAGCATTGACAAAGTTAAAGGCTGCATTATCCTCCAAAGGTACTAATTGTAAAAGAAAGTTGTCAACCTCTGCAACAAGTGTCTCAGCTTTTTCTGTCAAAAGCCTGCAAAAGCATAGAGCCAATTAATAGTGGACTCCCAGAAGAAAACAAAAATTAGAAAGTATATCTTTAGAGGTACATGAATTCTTGCTACAGATATGGCACAAAGTCCATCACTTACCTAATAGGAAGATCAAATCCTGTATCTCGAAGTGAATTTAGGAGGATCATGGCTTCACTAGTGACCTGTGACAAACTTGCTGCTCTGATAAAACAAGTCCATATCCTGTGATCTGGTTCCATGCCATCCTCCCTCATCTCCGAGAGTTTCTCAATTCCCAAATGGTAATCTCGGTTCTTAAGATATGCATCAATAACAGAGCTATATGGTAGTGTACTAAGACTTAGACCAGAAGTTTTCAAATTATTGAGCACCTTCTCAGCCTCCCTTGGTTGTCCTGCACTACCATATGAAACCATAAGCAAGTGCATTGTCGCAATGGAAGGCTCCAAATCTGCCTCTTTCATCATAACCAGAACATTTTCAGCTTTCGAATAGCTGCCAGAATCCCGATAAATTTTCAGCATCATATGGTAGAAAGAGCGATCCAATTTCAACCCTTTTAGCCTCAGGTCCTCAAAAAGCTCTTCAGCTTGTTCCCATAGTTGCTGCTTACCACATGCCGAAATCAGACTCTTGAAGGTATCCAATTTCAGATCCATACCCTGCTTTTTCATTTCACATAACAAAGATAATCCTTCTTCTGGTCTGCGATCTCTGCTGTACATCAAAATTAAAGTATTGTAAGTTTCAGCATCAGGCTTAAGTCCTGAAGCTTGCAATTCCAGGTAAACCTCAGCTGTCTTCCTGAAGTCCTCAATTGCAGTGTATAATTTAAGCAGTGAATTGTAAATCTGAAGATCAGGCTTAAATCCAGCTTCCTCCATCTCAGAAACCATGGATTCAACATCCCTCACTCGTTTTCCTCGGGAAAACAATCCAATCATACTTCTATAAAGATGCATGGTAGGAAAGTATCCAGCAGCCTTCATTCCATGGTATATCTTTTTCACCTCAAATATGTTTCCTGCTCTTGCAAAGGCATCAAGCATCAAGATGATGGAACTTTTGCTAATCTTAAAATCCATATCCTGCAACTCTTGGATGACCACATAAAGCTCATCTAACCTCCCATCAATAATCAAAGCTTGTAAGAGACCATTAATGGAATCTACAGTTGGGGATGGACCATCTCTTATCATTACATTAAATACAGCCCTTGCTTTCTCGTAGCAACCATTAGCCGCATATGCATGTATAAGAGCATTCCAAACCTTCCGGTCAACCATGGAGTGGTGTAGTCTGAGTCGCCCTACCAAGCTCTCTGCCCTCTCCAATAACGTTAACTTCCCATATACCTCAATTAAATCAACATACACAGAAAAATCATCAAAGGAGAAACCCAAACTCTCTGCATGATCAACCAAATAGTGACTCGTTTCAGGAAAACCAAGTTTACAATAAATGTTTATTAGACTTTTGAAGATTTTAAATGACAGTTCCACACCACAGAATTTCATGTCAGAATACAACTGCGAACACTCAGTGAGCAATCCTGCCTCATTACAGCAATGAATCAGAGACTCATATACAGTGCAACTCCAGTTACAACCATGAATCGCTTTTGCTTTCCTATACTCTTCCATGGCAGCATCCAGTTTATGATCCTCACAAAGCAAGATGATCAGAGCCTCAGTTAATGAATTATGGGATCTGGGAGCATGCTCCCTTAAAGAATCAAGCAATGCATATGCTTCTGTGTGCCTGCCAGAGGAACTATATGAACTGAGAATGGGCAGCAAGTTCTTACTGTCAGGTTCACAGCCCTGGGGAGCAGCCAACTTCAACATCTTAGCAGCATGATCATAGCATTCCCCTTTGACAAGAAGAGTACAAATGACTTCTGGGATCATACCATGAAGTTCCATATCCTTTATCACTCTGTCCACCTCTTCCTCTTTTCTCTCCTTCATGAGCAAGTTAAGAAGTGCTTGGTAGAGGTCCTCTTCTGGTCTGAAATCATAATGAACCATCTCCTTGTACAAACCCATTGCTTTTTTCACATCACTAGATCTCACAAAGATATCCAGCATGACCAAATAGGCGAGATGGTCTGGCTTAACCCCAGACCTCAGCATGCAATGAAATGTCTCTTCAGCCTCAACTCGCATACCAGCCTTAGCATAACCACAAATCAAAGCACTGAATGTCCGTACAGTGGGCTTCACCCCTGCAGCCAACATTTCTGACATAACATTTGCAGCTTCAGCTATCCTGCCTGCTTTCCCTAGTGAATTGATAAGAACTGTATAGGTAACTGCATCAGGTATACATCCTAATGATTGCATATCTATGTATGTCTGCAAGGCTAGATCATGCTGGCCCTGTTTCCCATACATATTGATGATGGTGTTATATGCCATTGCATCTCTCGCAAACCCTGCATCTACCATCTCCTTGTAAATCTCTTTCACTTTGACAACATTACCCTCTCTTGCAAATGCAGATAACAGAGCATTATAAGTAACTAGATCTGGAAAAAAACCTTTGGACCCCAAATCCTTATAAAGCTGCTCAGCCTTCACTGCCATTCCACACTGACCATAAACTGAGATCATGGAATTGTAAGTCCAGATATCAGACTGGCATTTGTGTGACTCCATATCCTCATAAATCTTTAAAGCCTCCTCCAAAGTGGAACCCTTATAACAAGCACTGATGAGAGTATTGTAAGTGACTACATCCGGTCGCAGACCCGATTTCCTCACCTCATTGAGGATTCCAACAGCAGAACCTGGAGGCAGTGAACCTGATTTAGCCCTGGCATTAATCAGAGTATTATAGCTCACAAGGTCCGGCTCACACCCTCTTTCTGGCATCAAGTCAATCAGCTCTTGGACCTTCAAAAACCGACCATTCCGGGCATATACACCCATCATGGCATTGTAGACTTGAACAGTATTTCCGACGGAAGGCTCAGCCCTTGTGAAGATCTCCACAGCCAGAGCTTCTTCATTGGCTTTCCCAAGCACAGACAAGATTGTAGCTAGCATCCGTGCATTTGGCGAATACCAATGCTGAAGGTTCAACCATTCGTAAACCTCCAACGCCCTCTGCCAATTTGACTGCCCAACCGATTTCACTACGTAGCAAAAATCAGTTGGAGTCATCTGGACACTCCGATTATCCAACACGTCTGCAACAAACTCCTCGGGCTGCAACTGCAAAATTTTATTCATCAAAAATTGAACTCTCTGCCTCCAATCTTTGGCCCTCTTCAATGCCAATTTTGTCATTTTCTTCGCTTTAGTCCTGCTGGGCTTTCCTAGCATTTCAAGGGCTACATCAGTAGAATCAGTAGAATTCAAAGTTTGGCTTTCCACCTCCAAGCCCAAGTACTCAAGGGGCTGGGATTGCTCAACACTGTCAACATCTTCGAGGACTTCCACGGATTGGGTCCGAGGAGCCTTATCATTGTCAGTAAGTTTCAAGTGTGGCCATCTCACAGTTGGCGAAGCTCTACTATAACTAAATTTTTGTATATTCTGTTCTGTGGCAGACTCGGTTGAAGAAATCGAAGAAGCAGAGCACGTAGATGAAGATAGGGTAGCATCAGAACGTACCTTTGTAGTATATAACTTATTAAAGCGTATAGGCGTTGCTGCAAGGATCAGAGCTGCAGTATAAGCCATGAACTACAAATCTAGAAGATTAGGGTTCCTATTTCTTATGATTGAATAGTTCTAGGAAACCAAATGGAAGGAGATGGAATGGTTTTAATTTCAATTGGGTTCAGTTAACCAACAATGGAGGGAGACTTCCCATCAACGCGGTTCGATTTACTGGATTCACTTGAAGGTCAAAGCACAGTGAGGAGAGCTTGCCTCACTACTAGTTCACTGCAATTGATGACCAAATGAGAAGAGTATCGAGAGACAGGGGAAGACGGCCAGTTTGGCTCCACCTCAGACGCCAACTCCATCCTCGTCTGAAGAGATAAAATAGAATCAATAGATAGAGAGGCTCTTTAAAACGTTCCGGATCGGAATCGGTTCGGTCGAAGCAGCCATGGCTAGACCTGTAAACGGATCAGATTCAGCTTGAATACACCAGTATCCAAATCCGATTAGCGAAACCACTAATCGAATCCCTAATCAAATCCAAATCTGAATCCTCCATAAATTTAAAGAAAGCATCCGAATTCAAATCCGGAACTTTATCGGATATCCGATAATAATCCGATCCAATAAACTATCCGATTATTGATTAGTGATTGACATTTTTTTCTTTCCAATTTTCAATTTTCGATTATCTTACTATTTACCGGTTTCCAAATACGATTATCATCTCTTTTCAGAGAAAAAAAATGTTGAATATTTTATTTCATTCGGATAATTTTTTATCCGAATATTATCCGATCGAATAAGCAATTATCCGAATCCGAATCTGGTTGCTTAGGGGCCAAATACTCTGAGGCGGCGCGATAAAAAAAAAAGAATTTGGATCTACTACTACTACGCCGGGTCCGGCGTGATGGAGGGATAGGTGGCTCGATCTTAGCTTGTCTGGGTGAACGAACGGTGGCGAGTCTCGGCAGATGTTTGTTTTCGATAGGTGGGTGCTCGTAGGCGGCTACACGATCTCAGCATGATGGGAAAGGTACGGATAAAGGACAGGTGGCGGATATTTTCCGGTAAGAAAAACTCCGAATACGAACACCCTTAATGCGAATTCGAAGGCGGATTTCGGCTATTCATTTATAGGTCTAGCCATGGCCACTTCTCCAAGCACAACCCCCCACCCCTAGCCCCACCTATAAAAAACAAAATGTGTGGAGGGTTGGACGCACCTCATCTAGGGCGTGTCTGGGTCTACGTGAGTAACCTACAGTCCCATGATATGGACCTCCAACGGATATAGTACCATAATCAAGCATCATTTATAATATCCACACCATAAAATAAAAGATACCAGCTTCTATCCATAACTAAGATTAAGATTTAACTATGTTTCCATGAATATCAATTAGAATGAGGTATTAATATAGGTATCCATGTAAAGATCCCAAAAATTCATGTATAAACATCCACATCAATATCAATGATCATGCCAACCCTCTAAGAAATATGAGAGCCATAGGAACAAGTATAACAGCAATATAAGGCATCATGTAACGACAAGAACGGCTCCTCAACCTCCACATTACCCATTTCCTCGGGCGGAAGTATCTTTGGTACCACCACCATCTCTAAACATGTAGCATCATCTAAAAGAAGAGATTTTCCGAGGGATGAATTCTAATGAATTCGTGAGGAGAAACAATCACATCCATAACGCATGCAGTAGCGGTCCTATATGCCATACAAATACATTTATGGTTATACTGGTCTCTAACTACAGTATCACACATTAAACATAGTATCAGTCTTCTATGGGAGGGTCACCTCATCCATATCACTCAATCAATGACTAGAAATTTATGGTAAGGGCCACACTCCATACCACGACCATGGTCTATAGGTCTTTCGGTCCATTCATATCGCTCATCATCTCATCCATAAGTTCCCTCATTTCTTACCATCCTCTGAAAATAAAATGCACGGCCACTGGTATAGGATTGGTGCATGCTAGGGACTTACCTAGCCAATGCAAGGTCCTCCACTTGTAGTGTCAATCATGGTTAAGTGATACCATTCCTCAAGCACTCACTCCTTTTGCTTTAGTATGTCCCACCATTCTAAGAGCATTGATTCTCAAGAGTCCACTATTGTTGGCATAACATGAATGGTATACTAATATATTCAATTGTCCCTTCATGGTTTTCAATCAGACTTTAAGGCACCCACTAATACTATTACTTCACACCCCTAGGTTGCCAACCTCAATACCCATGTTGATGGGGTTACAGTTACAGTACTTAATATAGGGTTTGTCCTAAGCAATGCATCTACATGGTTATATGCATATGATAGGATGTATGATTATACAAAGATGCATGAATAGTTGGAAGCAATGGCTAGAGTCCACCATCCCCATATATAATATTGAATGTAAGATCCCAACCCCAGAGTCAATTATATTCAGTGAATCACAAAAACATAAGTACAATAGAATGCACGATAATGTCATATTACAACCACCCACAAGAATGCACCTTATATCTGCATGATCTACTATACATAATAGCATTCACATGTGCATCAACATATGCAATTCAGAAATTGTAATTAAAATTCATTTTCATTTATAAAACTAGCATCTAATTTCTTACCTTGATTGAATTTAGGAGTCACCTTTGAAAATGATCCTCAATTCTTTTGCACAATCCCATACTCATGGTAAAAAATTCAAGGGAAACTCAAGTTTCGACCGGGTGAAAATGGGAAACTTAGGTGGAAACTTGGAAAATTTCGAGGACACTGAGGACTTTTCCGTACAAGTTTCAACAGGTTTTAGAGAGTATTTTGGGGTGGGATCCTATATTTAAGCTAATTAGAGTATAAAGAATGCATTTGTTGTATTTTGCTAACAAAATCAATGTAGATATGTCATTCAATGTACATAACATCAATTTAGAGTTGTCCAAAAGTACATTATAAACTTAACTACTTAAGCACATAACATTCAATATATATTTCTAACTTCAAAATAGTTGACAATAAAAGGAAAATACAACTTAGTGTTAAGAGGAGTGTCAAGAGTAGATTCATCTTATGAGCTGAGTAGTACTATGCCTGTAACATCCTCTCCTCCAACCAACGAACATAGACATCCCATGACATTTTATGCATATGGTTGTCAAGTTAATCGACAACTGTAACTTTATGAGTCTGGTCATCAATATGCTTAAAAGAAGTAGATAACCAACCTGAGGGAATATGCACTTTGGATAGAGAAGTCCTGATGGAGGGGGTATATGTCGTGGGTATTTGGGGAAACATGAAATAAACAAAAAAATTGAAAATTTGGGAAGCTACAAAATTTACAGGAAAAAAGTCTCAAGTTTCCACCAAATTTCCTCATCCCCGTCACAAATTTCACAAGTTTCCACGAAATTTCCCAAGTTTCCCCGAAATTTCTCGAGTTTCCCACGAAATTTCCCAAGTTTCCCACGAAATTTGGGAATTTTTTTTCCTCATGAACCAGCTGGTCCAATTGGGTTGACCAAGTTTCGACAAGTTTCAATAGGTTTCGAGGCTTAGCGTTTCGATGAAATTTCGATAGTTTGGATTTAATTCCAGGAATCCTTTCTCAAAACTCTTGATTAACCCCAATTCCTAGCCTTAATCAATTTGTTAATGCCTCTAATCTTACCCAAATTTAATGAAATTCATCTATAGATGTAGAAGGAAGAAATGTTTACCTAATTTCAGCATCTATTGCATAGTCTAACCATGGATCCCATCTCCTTAGATTTCCATCTTCTTGCCTCGGACCTCTCTTTCCCCTTCCTTAAGCTTCCAAATACCCCTAAAAATGAATAAGCATCTTAAATATGAACTTAGTACAACCCCTAAGGGAATTTAGGTCCTTATGGGATAGATCTCACATAAAATCTTTAATTCAGTAAAAAGCCAGTCAATGGTAGGCATCAGCCACCTTTTGTTTTGACAACCACAGAATTTGACCTCTGCTCACTGTTTGGGCAGTAACTTCCTTGATACTGATCTAATTGACTTGATTCTTTTTGTATTGGGCTCTAGACTTAAAGGTATTTGCTATATGTGAAGACCACTTATTTAAATTTTCCCTCTAACATTCCCTAATATGGGTTGGAATTTTCCTATTATTTTATCAGTAGGTTCTTTGGGTGACTAGTGTCAATGGGTCTTCGGGTCCAAATCCTACATCACGCTAAGGATTTAAGATTTTGGATAAGGGTATTACAGGTTCAAAACCAAGACCTCTTTGCTCTTATTACATCTACCTAGAAGGCTATCACCACTATGCCAGAAACACTTGCATAGCTTGATTCTCATCTGGCAAAGAAAGCACCCTATGATAGTGCATGCATCCCCTGTGCTCTAATACAATATCTGCAAAATAGCTCACTCTTTAGATTTAAAGATGATGAAAGGTGTAGTGGTCACTCCTTGTATCAAGACAAAGAGGTGGAGTCCATTATGATAGAATAACCACTTTCTTTCTAGATAGCATGCATTTTCATTGTTAGAACAAAAAACACTTGTTAGGCATCAAAGTATGTGTTTACTCATCACGTTAGAGAAACTAGCTAGTTGTAACGTTAAGGGGTTGGCTCAGATAGCAAAGACCAATACATCATAAGTAAAGTCAAGAGTTCAAATCTTCTTGGCATCGTGGCTTCTTTCCTCTCTCTCTCTCTCTCTCTCTCTCTCTCTCTCTCTCTCTCTCTCTCTCTCTCTCTCTCTCTCTCTCTCTCTCTCTCTCTCTCTCTCTCTATATATATATATATATATATATATATATATATATATATATATATAATTTATCCTCCCTAAGGATTAGTCGAGGTGCCCATAAATTGATCCAAACACCTTAGTTCTAAAAAGAAAATTAACTAGTTGCTTTTAGGTATTGGTTCTCTTGGCTTTCTATTAAGGATAAGTAAGGGTGTCAACGGTGTGGTTTGGGGTGGTTTTGTTTTGGGCTTAATGGTTTCGGGCCGAAAAACACCATCCCCAAACACAATCCATTTGCAAAATAACGATTTAGGTTCGGTTTCGGCTTGAGTCCAGGTTGATTAACAGTTTGGATTCATGTTTGGGCGGTTTTGAGACCATCACCAACTCGCCATCGTTTCATTAAAGCCCATTTGCATTATTGTCATTAACAATAGAATTTTGAGCATTAAATAAAGAACATTTGAAGTAAAAGGTACTTTTATGGGTGGGTGTAAGTGAAACTTGAAATATCCTAGAGAAGTGAAGCTCAAAATTGATCTTATGGATGTTTCATAAATGTTGGTGTTGTTGAATAGAAAATGCATCTCCAAAACTATGTCTTATTAGAAAATTAATACCTTCAAAAAAAATAAAAAATAAAAACGAATAGGCTTAGGAGAACCAGTCCACTAAAACATCTCCAAAACTATACTGTAGTAAAATTAACAAGCTAATGGGCTGGTCTGAACCAGCCCAAACCGTTTGAGCTTTGCTCCCTCAGTCCAAACACATCCTATTATGATTATGTCGGTTCAGTTTTAACGATTAAGGTTGCAAATTGTCACTCTTGGAGATAAAGGCCAATGGTATGAGGTTCATTAGAATGTAAAGTATCTTATTATTCCTTTACAATAATAAAATTCTCCCCTTGTTCCAAAAGAAAGAAAATCTAGATGAAAGAGAGCAAATGGATTAAATTTCAATGTAAACCTTTGTCATTATGTAACTGGATTAAATTTCTTCACAAAAAAAATAAAAGATCAAATTCAATCCAAGACATTTTCATATTTGTATTAGATCATATTTAGTTGGATTTAGAAAGTTCCTACTTAGTGATTCATTTCTTTTTAATATGAATTCTCTTAAATGTGTACCAAATACGAAGTTTTGGCTATCAATCAGCATCTCTACAAATGATTGTTGAGGGATAAGCTTGAAACTTGAGTGTTCACCAGCCATCCTATCTTCAAAACTTTCTTTTAAGTTCTTATATTTTATCCTGATGCATCTTTGCCATTGTTGAAAAATGCAGAACTCCACCTCCACCTGTACTTACAATTAGTTCCATAAGGAAGAACACATACGATCTTTTTAAAAATTAAAATATCATAAAATACCTATTAATTCAATCATGTTGTATATGAATTAAATTTAATGGATAGATTTATTGGAATCTATCCCATTACCACTTTATTTTTTCTTGAACCTTTCATGACAAAGCATTACAAACTGCTTCAATATGATTCAAAAACAATTGTGTATGTGCTGAAAGGAAACGCAGCCTCAATCTAGTAGATAGGTAGCATGGAATTTCTACAACAGAGTTTTGATACTAGTTCCTAATATCTCACCCATTACCCATCTTTCTTCAGTAGATGATATCCAGTGCTGTGTTTGTTGTGCCTTTCAGAATGTAGAATGTACTTTAAAATAAAATGAGAACGCCATTTGTAAAAATCTGTGGTTCTTGTAAACCAAGATGCAGAACAAGCTAAAAACCTAGAATGCATATTAAAACACAACATAAATAACAACAGCAAGATTTTCCCCTGTACATAAAGAAAAAAGATGATACCATCATAACAGATTACAGCAAAACAGGTTAGATAAGGAGCAATTAAGTCATCTAATATTGGGCAAGAAGCCTCTTAATTTTGATTGGCATGCATTCACTTTGAGTAGCATTTTTTATGATCTCATAAAAAAGTACCATTTACAAGCAAATTAATGGACTGAATCGAGAAAGGCAAGGCATTCTCATGCACTCATCCTACAAGAAGATGAAAATGGAGCCACTGCATTTTGTTGTTTTTGCTTGAAAATGGAGACTTAGCTTTTTATATGAAGAAGATGATCCATGGGTTTTGAACTTCTTATACATACAGATGATATTCAGGTGCCTCTATAGAGATCTCTTTCCAAGCTACCCATTTAGAGAATCCTCTCTCTTATCATATGTAACGCTTTAAGGTGCAAGTATGCAACTACTCCTCCAGGTCCACGAAACACACCAAAACTATGATAAGACATGCTGGAGATAACTCATTGGTTAGTAGGAATTGGCAGTGTAACCGTTTCAAAGAATATTTTGTTTCCATGCCAATACCAGAAAACCAAAGTTGTCTATAAATTGATGTTCTTGCTACCTTCTGAGATGAACAATAACTCTTGTAGTCCTATTCAGTTTCATTTCTCTGAGTTTGACCCTCTGGGGCCTTCCAAGGAACAGGGACT
This sequence comes from Hakea prostrata, assembly GCF_041222555.1. Taxonomy (NCBI): domain Eukaryota; kingdom Viridiplantae; phylum Streptophyta; class Magnoliopsida; order Proteales; family Proteaceae; genus Hakea; species Hakea prostrata. Next base: position 3,980,921 of record NC_142610.1, on the reverse strand, counting down.
TGAATGTGAGAATTGGAGGAATCTAAACCATCCTTCTATGTGTACTGGATCATGGTTTGGTTTCCTCCAATGTCTTACATTCAAGGTTCTTTGTGTTGAAGCTTTGGTTTATTCTGAAATCTAAAAGTTGGAGAGGCACTAGATTGTTCCAAGAAACAGGGACTTGAATGTGAGAATTGGAGGAATCTAAACCATCTTTCTGTGTGTACTAGATCATGGTTTGGTTTCCTCCAATGTCTCATGTTCAAGGTTCTGTGTTGAAGCTTTGGTTTATTCTGAAATCTAGAAGTTGGAGAAGTACTAGATTGTTCCAGTGCTGGGACTTGAATGTGAGAATTGAGGGAAACTAAACCATTTTCTGAGGTCTCTTTGATCATGGTTTGGTTTCCTCCAATGTCTCACCTTCAAGTGTCTCAGTAATCATACAACAATGTAATTACACAGGTATTGAACATGACAACTGAAGGAGATAGAACCATCTCTTTTATAGTAATACCAACTGGGTTGGAAGTGGTTCAATTTCCTTCAGTATGTCACCTTCAATGAACTTTGAAGGAAATGATTTCGGAGGGGTACTCAATCAACATGACTAAAGGCTTTTCAGGGGTTTCTAACTTCCCCTTCAGCAAAGATTGAAGTGAGTTTCTTTGATCTCTTTGTGTTTGCCCTGTTCGGTCTATTTGGTGGAGTTCATCACAACAAGATAACTCTCAAATCTAATTCCACCTAGCGAAAATGAGGTTCTGGTAGATAGAATTCACCTGGTGATAGATACTAGAAATATAAATCCACGAAGCCCTAAACCATACCTGTGCAATTCACAGGGCAATCAAGAACAAAGAAAACCATACCTTACACAAATCGACAAAGTCCCAAACCTAGAAATATCTGCTCGAGAAAACCCTGAATTCCGAAATGGAATTTGGAAGACCGGGATGATCAAATGACAAGAATGCCCCCGACATTTTTAACTTCATGGTTCTACAAATTGTTTTCCAACTTCTGGTACTGAAGAAAGAGACTCCCACAAACCGTAGCAGGAGACTCAACCAGGAGACTTCACAAAGGTCAGTTTTCTCCTTTCAACCTGAATTTGGTGGACGTGAATGTATTTCAATTTCCAACTATTGTTTTTCGAATTCAATTTCTATGGTGGCGAAGTGAAGTCACTCAACTTGAAATCGATTTGCAGGTAGAAGGTGCAAACGGAGGTTGGTCCTACACTCCTATCTGCTTCTCCGCTTATCAATCTGCTAATACTTGGCTACGTCCAGGCGTGTATCTCTCTCCCTCTTCCAGTCACTTCTTTGACCATCTTTTGCCTTTTATTGCACCAAGTTGAACTATGTGCTTTGATAGATGAACCTGTAGATGAACCTGTCATCTAGTTTGGGTTGAAACTTGAATTTTATTTATAATTAATTCTGATATTTAGGTAGGGGTTTATGGATTATTGGATTGAATCCTTCTACTTTGTGATGATTAGTGTTTTTTTCTTTTATGGGTAAATGATGATTGAGTTTGTGAGAAGCAGAATTTAATGGAATCCTTTCTCCCAGTACATTTTCTGCCGCAGTTTGGTGAAAACCCATTACATGATTTGTTTTGGGTTTTTATTTTCTAGTTGTATGGTCTAATTAGAAATCTTCTAAGAAGGCCTATACCACCATTTAAGTCTGACTACACAGCTTGCTTTGCCACAGGCCCAAGCATAAGCAAGGTCATATCCTGAGTTTTTTCTTGGAACAAACAGTTCAAAGAAGCTAGGTGCTTTATATTCCACTGATTGCATATGCAAACCTTCAAGATTTGTCCTCAATAAATATGACCCAAACAACAGCAGCAGCTGAATTGCCATCCACAGATATCATTGTAAACCACCAAGCAAAGTTCAATATTTTGGATCTGACTGGGTTTGGAAAATCGTCGAAGCCAACATATACTATTGAAATAACACTGAAATGGCACCAAAATATGGTCCATTTTAGTCAAGTAATTTAAACATCAAAAGCCCTTCAATTCCCATTATTATTTTTGGACAGATAAAAAATGATATTCATTTTCGGTCTATTTTTGACAAATCTAGAAATCCATATAACTTGCCAAAATTTCACACTCAATAAAGAAAATGTCAAAATTTCAAATCATTCTCCTCACTAGCAAATAATATGTCCCAGTTGTAAAAGTTCTGCTCTTATAGAATATGCTTCCAATCTAGACCTATAAATTCTTTCTTAAGAATCAAGTTGAATCTAATTAAATTGCCACTCCTGATGGATCCAGGCTTTCCTGTCTAGCATCCATTGGAATTTACTTTAATCAGTTGAACTGAATGACTGAACCACAATTCCTTGCTCCCGACTTCATTTCTTTCTCAATTTGAGTCACATGAAGATTAAACGATCTGTTAGTTTCAAAAATTTAGGTCAGACATAATATTTTTCCAAATTAATTTGCTATTTGTACACTTGTTTGCTGGCCAATAAATCTGATCATTTTAATTGGTCTGATGTGATGTTCAAAAGTTATGATCCTGTTTTAGATTCTTATTTGCAGTAATTTAATTGCAAATGTTTGTGAACTCTTTTATTGAATTTCTCTGCCTCATTGGGCATCTTTGTGAACCTAAGGCTTGGCTATGATCTGCCTACCAGAACCCCAACCACCCATTTTGAATTGTTGGAGAAATCAAGTTTGTACAAAAACTTGAAGAACCTATTAGCATGCTAAAGGTCAATAAATTTTGTATAAGTTAGCACATCCTCGTATCTTTCTTGAAAGTTTTACTCTTTTTTGAGGTGAATGACTTTTAGTTCTTTATTTGTTTTGCAGTTTGCAGAGGTGATTTCCTGGATTCAAAAAAAATCCAATTGCGCTGGAAATCTGTCATTCCATATCTTTGAACTAGTTGGAGGGTTTTTCTTTCACTTTTTGATGCCTCCTAATACTTGCACTGAGAATCCATCCATATGCATTCTCACTAGTTTACTAAGGATGGAGAGGAAACAACATATTCATGGCCTGTTAGGGAGCCTTTTATGAGTTTGAAGCTACATCCTTTGAGCAGTGAGAAGCAGCTTGCCAAGGTCGTAGCGGTTCTGAACTTGCAAAATATAATGGCTATTCTAGCTCCATAGCCAGAGGTCCTGATGATTCTCAAAGTTCTCCATTGAATACGATCAGAGCAGAATCTTAATGAATGTCTGAAAGCACCCGTGTCATGTTAGCTTGCTAATGCTATTTGTAATTTTTTTTTCTTTTTCTTTTTGGCCTTAACCCTTGAGATTTACATTGGCATAAATTATGAAGTTTTATATTGAGAATCCTATTCTGAGGAGATCTTTTTGTCCTTTGCTGGATTGTTGTTTTCTTTCTGGCTCACAATGTGCATGCTCAAGCAGTCATGATTAATTGTTTTAAAAGGTCAGTGTCTGAAATATAATCTCAACTGATTAATCATTCAGTTCAAACCAGACAATTGTGTGGAGATGCTTCTCAGTCGCTTCTTCCTCTACATGGTGAAGCCAACCAATTTCCTAGCCAATAAATCTCACAACTTTTCCTCTAATTTAGTTACCAACCGTGTCTCCATCTACCTTCATCGAGCAAGACTAATTGATTCAATCAGACTTGCACTTCGGTCCAAAGCACCTCAGTCTGTTATTTCCCTTTTCAATGATCCTGCAGTTGATTCATTTGTCATCACTCATGCCCTGCATTGTGCTCCCTCACCAGATGCAGCCCTTTCCCTCGTTGAAACTCTAAATACTGTCCCAAAATTTTCACATACTCAAACTACACTTCATGCTATTGCTAAAATCTTATCGAAATCCCACAGAAGTGTTGAACTCCAAACCCTTATTGATTCCATTAATGCTGGTAAGTACACGAATGTTGCACTGGTCAGCTTTATGGATCGATTAAGGTGGTATGCAGCAGCTGCTGACCTTGACTCAGCAGTCCACGTTTGGAATGAGTTGAGACTTGCGCTTCCTCACGGAAAGAGGCATCCTTGTACTGAGTCTTACAACATTCTCATGAGTCTTTTTGCAAAGAAGGGTAAAAATTCAGAAGCTGTTCAGATTTTCTACCAGATGGTCAGTGAAGGTGCAAACCCTAATTCACGGACATACACAGTTGTCATCGAGCACCTTGTGAGTTCTGGGAGGTTGGACCTAGCAATGGAGGTTTTTAAGAAATTACCAATGATGAGAATCAAGCGTACATTGAGGCAGTATTCTGTTTTGGTGAAGAGTTTCACTGGTATTGGGAGATTTGATGAGGTTAAGACATTAATCAAGGACATGCAGGATGATGGAATTTTGCCTGGTCGAGCTATGCAGTTGTCACTTAAATGCATGCAAGAGGCTGGTTATGTTGAAGAAACAGAGGAGCTCCTCAGGAAATTAGCTCCAGATGAGAGAATTCGTAAAGTTAGGTATTTTATAGATGAGGGTGACAATGAAGAGGAGCTGGATAGTGAAGATGATAATGAAGAAGGTGATGATGACATAGTTCAGTTAAAACCTTGGCTGGATCCAAGCTCCCTGGCAGGTGCATTGAGTGATTGGGCTGCTACAGATGTTTCAATATTGACACATGCAAAATTTGTATGGACAACTCAGTTAGTCTGTAAGATGCTCAGGAGTTTCAAGAGAGCAGAGACAGCATGGCAGTTCTTCTGTTGGGTTGCATGCCAGCCTGGAGGATTTACTCATGATATCTATACAGTCTCAAGGATGATTGTCATTTTGGCACGTCATGGACATGTTGAATTGGTGGATCAACTTATGCTCAAGATGAGAAGAGAGGGAATTCAGTTATCATTTAGCACTGTGAGATTAATCATTGACTTCTATGGTATTTCTAAAAAAGCTGATGCTGCTTTGGAGGTCTTCCATGATGTTGAACTTGTCTGTGGTGCAGTGTCAAAATCAAATCTAATGCTTTTGTATTCATCACTGATGCGGACGTTGGTCAAGTGTAGGAGGGGTTTGGATGCTATCGACTTACTCGAAGAGATGATATCAGCTGAGATTCTACCTGATATCCAGACGTATTGTGGATTAATGCAACACTTCGCTCTTGAAGGAGATTTGAGGATGGTACAAAGGTTGGTTGGAATGGTTAGGCAGAGCAATTTAAACCTAGATGCTTACATGTTTCAGATACTTATCCGTGCTTACTGTAAGAAAGAGAAGGCAGCCCTTGCATTGAGGATTTTTGAAGACATGAGGAACTTGAATTTGATCCCTGATGCTGCCACAAAAGCATTACTTGTGAAGAGTCTGTGGAAGGAGGGTAAATTAAGGGAAGCTTCTGCTGTAAATGAGAAAAGTCACGAGATAAATGGCATTCTTCCACTTGCATTACCAGGTCATGTATGGACTATAAGCTCTGCTGATCTGACAGAGGTTTACAATATTTATTCCAGTGGTTTTGCAATGAGTCATGTCTAAGAGAGATTACAATGGGAAGACAAGTGAAGCACTAGAAACTGGTTACTCCCCAATTGGTACAAATCACTGATGATATTATTCAGTGGCCACCCTTTCCCTTGCCTTCTTCTTCTGTTATGCGTATGTCCACGTGCACTTATTTGCGTGCACACACAAGGGTGCCGGTGATGCATGCCTGTTCATTTGTTTTCTTTTGCCTCGTTATAATTTTTTTTATGCTTTAGAAAAATGAAGTTTATTTTTCAATTTTCAAGTTCAGTTGTTTTTATTTCTTTAATTCCATTCTTTCACGAAGAGAGTAAAAATTAGCATAGAACACCGAGCAAGACTTGTTTCACCATGTCCAGTTTGAGGAAAGAAAATGAAAGGTGAAAAGAAGTGGAAAATGTGGACTATTTCAATGGAAGTTATAGTGTGAAGAGAACTCAATCTGGTAATTTTGATGATGATTGTAATAACCTGGGAATACAGTATGATAGTGGGCTATGAACACAGTAGTAAAGAGATCCCTCTTAGTTCTGGCCATATGGAAGCATACAATTTTCATCAGCTATAATTATTAATGCATTTGAATGATAAATTGACTCACGTTTCTTCTTTGCATGTAGGGGCCTCTATTTGTGAAGCTTTTATGAGCCTTTTAGTTACTGAAATTAAAGGTATTGGGAATAATTTGTTTTTCTAGCTTTGGCCCTGTTTTTGTAGAGGACCTTCTAGCATGGTAAGCCTTTTCTTTTCCTTTTGTTTTTATTTTCTTTCCCAATTTAAATGAATGATGATCTTCAACTTATCTGTAAAAGTTAATATTATGTGTTAATTCCATGTCCTATTCTTAAATTAGAAAGTAAATGATCTCTCTTTTGCTGAGGACCCTGTGAAAGCAGACAAATTTGTTCACTCTAATTGTACAAATCAGTTCCTTAGTCATAAAATGTTTGATGACAAATCTAATTCACCATTGCCTAAGAATGTTTCACAACTATAGCACCAAGTGTCTCCTATTTCTGTTTAGTGCCGATTCAGTTTTTGCATAGGAGAACTTATCCTCATTACTGCAGATTGTCTCCAATTTAGTTCAGTTTCTGTACTCAATGATCAGATTACGGCACAGCCTTACATTTGGTCGATCTCATGCTTTGTTGCAATTGCTATCCCTATTCTTAATGGACTTTCATTTAACATGCATTTGCTTCAATTAGAAATTTAGCATCTGATGCAAGTTCAAGCCTATGCTTGTTCAGAAATCATAGGTTAATATTTTTGTCTCTGAGAGCTGCCATAATCTCATGCTATATAGAAAACCAACCTTTTCCTATTTTTTATTCAGTACACAGCTGGAGCATCAAATATCAAAATGTAGATCGAATACTAGTTGACATATTTTCAACCGATTGTGCATTTGTTCATGTAGTGATTTAATAGAGATTATTTCTTTCAAGTTATGTATCATGTCTAATGCATGTACTCCTGTTACTGGGTAATGGTTTAATACAATCATCATTCTCACCGGGGAAGGCCGTCGATTATAAGTACACCACTGGGTCTTACTAATTTCAAGCTACTTTGTGAATATAAGCTCCCATGATAATGTAGCTTCTATATTTGATTTCATTTTAATGTATTTATCCATGTAGTATATCCTGTGAAGCTTTCTGATGGTCGGTGGTTTGTGTTGTTTCCTTATTCTGAATACAATATTGTTTGTCATTTGAAATATCAAAGCTATCATGAGAAGCTAGTGGTGGTTCCCTGACAAATCAGGCCACCGCGATAATTATGCTACTGCAGATGAATTTGCTTCTTCAGACACCATGCCGCTGCAACTAATTTTCATTTTTGGAACTGACAATTTTGTATATATGAGGGGTGGAGGCTATTACATATACCTCCAAGAAAAGTCAAAGCTGGATCTCTTCACAAAGAGGTGTTGGTCATTGCCAACTGAGCCAACCCTTTGGTGGTTGCAGCAACTAATTATACATAACGGTCTGACAAATAACAGCTATCTTGGTCCTTGGAACTCTTGCTTACTGGATGAAGTGTAGGGTGGTGGAAATACATATGGTAATAACCAGTGTAAGATGGAGCAGATTGCATCACAGTCTATCCTGTAAGTTTAGAACACTCCTGGGTTAACAACTCCTTGATTTGCTATAAGATCTGCCGCATCATTTCTGGCCCTCTGACTTCTAATTTTTCCTAATAGAACTTGCTGTCCACTTGAAATGCTTTGTGTCTACCAGCTTCAATGACTTTTGTTTGTTCATTAAGATTAACTTCTAGGAAAGGATGTCCTATAACCAAGTCGTCTGAATCTGATAAAACTTAAATTTCATTTACAATGAATGTTGAAAGTTCTTAGAGAAAATTCCTGATGGTGAACTTTTGGTAATTCTTATAAATCACTTCCAGGCAGATTCTGGCTTCCTTAAATGGAAGTATATTATTATCTCAAACATACTGCTGAAAGTTGTTGGCAGCAATGCCCTTTGCCCTGGCGTCAAATTTAAACAAGAATTAATATCCAAAGAATGCACAGAGCTACTACACAAACAAGTTAAAAGACAACTGGTCTGTAGTCTGATTTTGACATCCTCATTACAAACTGGAATAATATATACATGGTAACACTAATAAGCAGATTTTTATCTCATTTCTCAAGGGAGTAGCAGGACTTTTCAGAGATGGGAACCTCGGTGAAGTTTTGCAGTTGTTCATATAGAGTTATGTGGTGATATATTCTTGGTCAATTTATGAAGCTATGGTTATGAAGAAGGATGTGGGAAGCTACCAACAAAGACAACGGGGACATCCGCTTACTAGTATGGTTTCTTTACTTGATGCCTCTCTTATTTCAAACCCATGCCGTGAAATTGTTGTTTTTGCTTGAAAATGGAGACCTTAGCTTTTAATTGAAGAAGATGATCCATAGATTTTGAAACTTCCCATACATACAGATGATATTCAGGTGCCTCCATAGAGATCTCGTCATAGATAACGCTTTAAGCTGCAAGTATCCAACTACTCCTCCAGGTTCAGGGAACACACCAGAAATATGATGAGACAAATTGGAAATGACTCATTGGTCAGTAGCAATTGACAGTGTAACCGTTTCAAAGAATATCTTGTTTCCATGCCAACACCAGATAACCAAAGTTGTCTATAAATAGTTCTTGTGGTCCTAGTCGATTTAACCCACAAGGGTCTTTTAAGGAGAAGTAACCTGAATGTGAGATTTGGAGGAAACCAAACCATCTTTCTATGTCTGTTTGATCATGGTTTGGTTTCCTCCAATGTCTCACCATCAAGTGTCTCAGTGAAATGTTCATCATTGTTGAAGAAGACTAAATTGTTCACAAATCAGATTCTGATTCTAAAGTCTTCACCTCAGCTGGTTTATTGCAAGAATTTAGTTGCATAGGTATTGAATGTAAGAACTGAAGGAAAGAGATCTCTTATGGTTGTACCAATTTGGTTCGAAGTGGCTCGATTTCCTTCATCATCTCACCTTCAATGGGCGGTGAGGTAAACGATTTACTGTGTCTTTGAAGATTTGGGAGGGGAACTCCACATGCCCATCAGCAGTTTCTGCCATAACCTTTAGCAAGGATTGGGGTGAGTTGCCTTGATATCTTGATCTCTCTTTTGTATTTCCCCTGTTCTTGGGTCTTGGTGAGATTCAATAACAAGTTAACTCTCAAATCTAATTCCACCTAGCAAAACAGAGGTTCTGGAAAATTGATTTCACATGGATACCAGAAAGATTTCCAGGCACGCCAATTTGTTACAGGCAGTAGAGACATTATCCAGAGTACTAGGAAAATGTTTCTTAAAATGGCCACATCTAGAGTAATTAAGGAAGAGAACTGGAGGAAACGAACCATTTCCTCATCTGATATAAGAGAAAAGCAAGATCTTTGACATAAGCATTAAAGAAATTAAGCCAGTTGCAAAAGGCAGTTCCACTACACATCCCATTATCAAGGACTATGGAGATCATGGTCTTCAGAATTTACTGCAAAAATTGGAGTAACCAGACCATTTCAATTGAAAAGGTGTTCAGACATTCTGGATTGACAGGCATTGTTTCGGTTTCTTCCATTTTTTCTGGTTTCCTACAGCAAGTGAATAATTGATTTGAATCAAATGTCTCGAGGCCAGCAAAACTAGAAGTTGGAAGCAGTCGATGACTTTAATGACAGATTAAAAACTGATCATAGAAAAGAAAAAAGAAGTTGACAATTCACCTTGAAGTTGAAGATAATTCCAATATATGAATCAACAGTAAGTGATAATTTTAAGAGAAAAAAAGGGATATTCAGTACATAGTAATAGTCATCAGCAGGCTGATTTTACGATCCTCTATACAAGTTGGCACAATAGCTACATAGCAACTGGTGAGGAAAACATCGATGGACCTGGCTGAGATCTTAAATAGTAAAATAGAATGGTAGGGCATGTCAATCTCAAAAAATATATGGTTGAATGAAAAGTTCTGTGACAATAATAAGTAGATACACCATTTTCCAGCAAGCTTGTACTACTACAAAAAAATTGAGATTCTGTTCGTCCCTGCATTTGGGAATCGGTGTTACAACCATTCACAAACAAGTTCTTAAAAATAAGATATGGTATTCAGTAATAGCAGAGAAACAACTGGAGTGCCAGCGAACCCGCTTTTTGTAACCTCATAAACCTCATCAAGCATCTAATTCTGATTTGAGTCAGTACAGCCTAGACTGCAACATGATGAGAAAGTTTAGTTAGAAAAACTTGCCATGGTTAAACATTTTATCAAAAAAATATAATAAAGCTTCAACAAGTAATTCTTATGAAGCAAAATTCAAGAAAGTCTAGCTAGTAAAACTTGCAACAAACATTGTCTCAAGAACATAGAAAAGCATCAAATGAGTGCGAGTTAAAATAAAACACACCACCAAGAGCAGCCCCATTAAAATAGTGCACAGGATGACACAGACTATTTTACAATACCTTTCGGAGAAGGTTCATCTTGAGGTTTCATGGCTGGAAACAGAAGAACCTCCTGTCATACAAATATGGGAGAGTGAATAACTTGAATAGCATTTAAGTCAGAAATGTTGGACATCACAAGAAACATTAAGGAGCAAATGGATTCATGTGTTAACCTTGATGTTCTGGGAATCAGTAAACAACATTGTCATCCGATCAATCCCCAAACCCCAACCACCAGTAGGGGCCAAACCATACTCCAGAGCCGTACAAAATGTCTCGTCTAGATCCATGGCCTCATCATCTCCTGATTGCCGATCCTAAGATCACAATCACATAATTTTCAAAAGAACTCATTTTATCAGGTGAAAAAATTGAATTGAGATATCATTTAGACTACCTTTAATTGTTCGGCAAAGCGTTGACGCTGAACCACGGGATCATTCAGTTCTGTATATGCATTGCAAACCTGGACAAATTGGATCAGTTAAAACTATAATCAATGGCAAAAATTCGAAGGAAAAAGAGAGAGAGAAATCAAGTGTTATCTATATACCTCATGCTTGTTAATGAACAACTCAAAACGTTCAGTCAAGCCTGGTTCAGATCTGTGCCACTTCGCCAATGGGCTCATTATCTCTGGGTGGTCAGTGATGAAGGTAGGATTAACACACGTATCTTCCAAGAAATGCCCTACAAGCTGCAACAGCGAGAAACATTGTCATTCCTTATTTGTAGGTATCAGTAATGAATTCAAAGAAAATCATTTGATCAAACTGTACAATCATCACACCCCAGCTAGAATCATCTAAGAATTGGTTCTGAACCTAAATAAAACACATAGTTCGCCATATTTCTTCCCTACCTCAGTCCACAAAATACAGTTCAGAGATCAAGCTTACTTAAAATGTAGATCACTTAATACATTGAGGTATGAATAAACTAGGTTTAGGTTGCATCAAGAAAAAAATTATGTCAAGCCGAAGCCAGGAAAGCGTTTTACAAGATTAAACGAGTCCATTGAGCGCCTCAGGACTATGTGAGCAAACAGATTAACTAATTTTTTACAGAACAGATTAAACTAAATTGTGGATCATATCTTGGATCTGTATATTCAGTAGACCTGCAAAGTTGAACACTTATTATCCTTTGGATGACAGTAACCTGGGCAATCTAGTGCCAGCTAAAGTTGGTTTAGTATCATGTGCCAGCTGAAGTTGGTTTAGCATCATGAACCAACAAGGGAACTAATCTGCAGGAATCTCTGATCCAATTCGTACCCTGGGTTGCATGAGGGCTGAAATCAAGAGCATCAAAATTTTCTTATGTAAAGGCTGCTTGAAAATCATTACTGTGGGAGACTCAATTAAAATGGTAGATGGCTCTGTGTGTCAGTGTGTGTGTGTGTGTGTGTGTCTGTGTGTCAATAATAAATGATCCCTGGGTAGATACTGGTAGTACTTGCAATTCAATGAAACTCTAATTTCAGTTATAAAATTGAAGTCTTTCAATTATTTTCTTTAAACTCCAGCTTAATCAAATGATACTCAAACCCCTGTGGTTTTGATTACTTGTGCAATGCTCACTCCAATCTATATATTCAGTAGATCAACAAAGTTGCATACTCGATTGATCATTTGGATGGTAACTTAAAAGGCAATGTAGAGTCAGTTGAAGTTGGTATTGTATCAAGAATCAACAAGGTAACTATCTGTCAGGATTCTTCTCTGCTCAAAGTGGTACACTGGGTTCAATGATGATCAACAAAGAGCATAAAATTTTCCCTTGTCTATGTAAAGGTTGGTCAAGAATTGCCATTATGCGACAGTTAATCACTGTGGTGATGGCTGCATTGTTCCTTTGTTAGTTTTTTTTAATTTGTTTACAGAATGAATTGCCCCTTGGTGGATCTTGTTAGGACTAGAGACAGTGGAGCCAGGTTCTTGCAATCTGGGGCAACTTTTAATTCTGAATGGAGCACACGTTCAGCCAATTCAAGAGAGTGTGGTACAGGAGCAATTTGTTGTCCCTTCCAAAATTTGATTCAGGAGGGGGCGACACCTGATCCCATATGAAAACAAACCATGCTTTTTTTTGGGGGGGGGGGACTAGTAGATTATCTTAGTGTGTTTGAAATATTATTTAACTAGTCTTAGGTTCATTAGATCTAATTTCCTTATTTGAACAGGTATCCTAGTTAAGAGTGTCAGCTTTAACTGAGTCTCCCATTCCTCTTTATATGAAATTATATATATATTGTATTTCCCCATCATTGGAGATAGACTGAATAGAATGAGAATAGTTATCCCACTGTAGTAGCGCACGCTCTACTACCCTACCCTTTATGTGATCTCTCCTACTCCCCTGCAACTCTGATTCTTCTCAGATTTCCCCATTCTCTTAAATGGCTTTTCAATAAAAACAGGTTTTCAAAACCACGGTCAACATCAGGGTGGTGGCTAGGGCTTTCTATATGCATAGATACACTAACTGGTGCACTTCCGATTGTCTAGCCCCTTGTGTAGGTACTGAAACTTTGGCCTTCTGTTACTGTTATTCTACTAACACCAATGGCATGTCAAGCCTAATCACTTGTCATCTATCCACTCCCCTCCATTTTTTTTTTGGAGGGGGGGTAAATAAATGTAAGAAATGTGAACATATTGACTACCAGTGAGAAATTAAAAGCATTTAGTAAAAAGTATATGCCACTCTTCCTATGTCCAGAGTTCATTCCCCCAATCCATTGGAAAAGATACCAATAATAAATATTAAACCAGACTTGTATTTTACCTTGTCCAACAAACGAGTAGTTGTTTGAGGTGGGGGACATTTGACATCAAACTTTGTGCATGCATCCTGCAAATATTTGTTAGTCTCCTCACTGGATAAGTCTTTGGGTATACTGAGGTTGGCCACTTTCTCCAACTCTTTTATCATGCTAATCCTTCTGCAATGGTCAAAATACCAGACAATTTATTCCTAACTGGAATTTTTGTTGCAAACGAGCACTTTATGAAGTTAAAGATTTCAGTACACTGGCTTCACAATGGATCAGCACAGATACCTGAAAGGTGGAGTAAAATCAATTTCTATTGGAGCACTATTCAACCCATTTGCATGGAACTGAATTTTATAGCCACCTGTCAACTCCCTGACCATTCCTGTCACCATTAAAATGAAAAATGAAAAGCTGAGGATAATAGTGGACAACCAAAATAAAACAAGCAGCTATAAATAACTAAAGTGCATATGCTTGCAACACTTACCACTTAACATTTTCTCAGTAAGGTCCATCAAATCATTGTAGTCTGCATAAGCCATATAAAACTCACATGTAGTGAACTCAGGATTATGAGTCAAATCTATCCCCTCATTTCTGAACTGTTTTCCTATCTCATACACACGGTCTAGTCCACCAACAACCAGCTGTTTTAAATACAGCTCAGGGGCAATGCGCATGTACAGTCTCATGTTCAGCTCATTGTGATGGGTAACAAATGGCCGAGCTGCTGCTCCACCAGCAATCATGTTCATCATAGGGGTTTCTACCTATGGTAATATCAAAAAGAAAACAGAACCGTAAGATCCAAAAAACATACAAAAACCATTACACAAAAGAGAACAACGACCTATATGTTGTGTATATTCATTGTCCGCCAATCCATGGTCCTAAAAGTTGGATAACTTGTGTGTGTGTGTGTTTTTTTTGGGGGTGGGGGGAGGAGGAAACAAGAGCAAGAGGCAGAGGACCAAAATCAAACCTCCAGGAAGCTACGATCATCAAGAAATTTTCTAATATATGAGACAATCTTAGCCCGGGTCTTAAATATCTGTCGAACCTCCCCATTCAGCATTAAATCCAAATATCGTTGACGATATCGAGTTTCCTGCATTGAGAAAAAGAAAGGAACTGAACTAACAGATGACATAAAGTAACCATTAGATTCTGAAAGCATCCAAAAGAAAATTTATTTAACATACAAGGCATGAAGAAATATATCCTCCCATGCAGAAAATGGTACAGTAGAAAATATGATTATTGGAAATTTGGTATCTTTGGTTAAATACAATACCCATACAGAACAAATTAATTGGTACTCAGAGACTGGTTCATAACCCTTTTTTTTTTTTTTTTTTTTGCAACTTTTATTTTTCTCTAGTTTTCCTACCTAGAATAGGATATGTACTGAGTAAACCCTAAAATATCTGCCCTTGGCGTAGATGTCTTTTCAGCCCCAGTGAGGGAGAGATCACTCGGTTAGTCCAAAGTACAGGAATCCCCATGGCAATCTTTTTCTATGGTTGGAAATTATTTAGGCTTTATGGTAAGCGTTGTTGACAAATTTAAGAGTTAAACTCAGAGACTTCACTTGGATTCATTGCATGTCAGAAGAGTTTATCTTCGTTACAGTAGTAATTAAGCAAGGTAATATGTTTCCTCAAGTTTAAATAGTCATTATACTTCTAACATAAATTCTGCAACAGGGACAACAATACAGTCCGACAAAATAGAGAGAAGGCAACCACCACCATAGCTATCATTCACTAAACTCTCTCCAAACCAAGAGCTTAAGGGAGACGTCGTGATCCCATTTCAGTGGTATTATTCCATTTGAAGACATATTTTAAAATAAAAAGGGTGTAAACGACTTTTCATAATCAGCAACCACCTACCACAGGATCCTTGACTTACCTCTCTTGTATTTTTATTCTTTCTGGGGGGGATGGGTACAATCCCTAGAGTAAGTTACCAATGGGAATGCAGAGAACAATAAAAATGTTTCCTATTTTTCTTGCAAATAAACATACTAGAAAATAATCAATACGAAGGTTACACTAACTTAAATACTTAAACCATTTATGTAGGCATGACTATTTTAGAAAATTCTCATTAGACAAAGTTACAACAAAACCTTACAATGTTTTCCATGCAACAAGGAATTCCAA
The DNA here is from genome assembly GCF_041222555.1 of Hakea prostrata. Classification (NCBI taxonomy): domain Eukaryota; kingdom Viridiplantae; phylum Streptophyta; class Magnoliopsida; order Proteales; family Proteaceae; genus Hakea; species Hakea prostrata. Next base: position 3,965,541 of record NC_142610.1, on the reverse strand, counting down.
CTGCAATAGTGTAAATTATTTTAGAGCATAAACAAGATTGGCATGGGAATACATGAAAATAAATTGAAAGATCCATGTAGACCAAGACACATCATGGAGATAGGATTTCTAACCATCCCCAAGAGGTGGGGCAGCATGTGGAAAGAATATGATTCAAAAAGTTCAAGGCAACTGTAAAAAGGATAATCAAATTCAATGAGCCGCACATAGCTAGAGAGTATTTCACAAAGAGAGGTTAGATACTTAGATATACTAGATACCTGATCCCGTAGAATATACTTTTCAGGATTTCTGACATGCCCTGGGATCCAAACATCAGTCTTCTGCAGATAATAGAAAAAGAATCAATACCAACAACATCAAACTACTTGCAAACACAACATCACCTTATGAGAATGTAGAAATTATTTTCTCTGAAGATTTGTTCACCTTCACATCAGCAGTATCAGCACCAGGACCTGCTTTTTGTCTTGGCATCATATGAAGACAATGGGAGAGGACGGTAAATGATCTAGGGAAAATGCTCAACTCTCCCCTTTTACTCTTTCCTGAAGGAAGTTAGCCAAACTGTGAGCACTTCTCAAAAGCAGAACTCTGTCTGGGCTTTACAGAGACATGCAATGACTGCTAAATCAGACGGATCATTACTAAAAGTGCAAAAACAAATATGAAAATCAGTGGACCACTAAAAGGAAATGGAAGGCCCATCTCACTTGTAGGTTGAGAGTTTAGGAGGAGCATTCCAATAAGGGGGACAAGGAAGAAGGAACGTGTCCACCCATCCAAACCACTTGATGCAAACAAATCATAAAATTAGGACATATTGGATTGTGTATATATGTAAACTGGGCCTCTATTCACTTATCTTTATTATAAATGTCAGTGAGAGGTAAGCATCTGAAATTATCATTAAGAATCTGTACAAAAGAACTAGAGGAAGGTGATGATGAGAAACTACATTCACTCTCTAAGAGGAGTTGGAATGAGTCCTTAAGGGTGATAACTGTAATTGACAAACCTGGAAATCCAGAAACACCAGCAATGTCACCACGCTTCACACCAGAATGGAATCTAGAAAAATCCATTTCCTCCATATCTGAGTGCCTGAGCAAGAGCAAACAAACCAGTTTAGAGACAACCTCTGATTTGTAATCAAGGAAAGAATTTGATAACCAAGTGTCATGACAACTTGAGTCATACAAATGAATATAACATCTTCTAACTGTTTAACATCACTAATCCTTCTTATTGCATCCAGGCAAGAGGGAAAATGCTTAGTCTTAAAACAGAACACTACATTATGAAGCATTCTCAAGGCACCAAGCATAAGTCTCCGTAAAAGCATGGTTTGAAATCCCATGAAATTTTGGTGATTTCAGGTGCTTCGAGGTCACCAAAACGAAACACATCTGCAAAATGAAATAGATTCTTTGGTTGAAATCTCTGAAAATTTGGTTATAATCTTGGGAGTTTTGGAATACAAAACGCCTATTTAGGTAACTATTTTTGCAATAGGATCATTTAAATGTGTTAACACTTAACACACAGCCTAAAATAGGGTTGCTGTGAATGTGAATTTATACTTCAAGAATGTTCAGATGTGCGAAAATCATTCAAATTTGACCGCATATACACAAACAAGAGTGCAAATCCAAAAGACCATTGTGGATTTCTTTTTAACCAAACAAACCATGGACATGTGTTTATAAGCCCTGAAATAGGTTACAAAAATTAAGCAGAACCATAAAATGCATAAAACTCATTGAAACATACCACCAAAACCTGGCGGAATATCTACCAACTTTCGGTAAGATTTCAGTCATCTCAATGTGGCAACATTGGTCACACCCACCTGGGTGTGTGGAGACAACAACAGGAAGCAGACTGATATCCAAATCTCTGTCTAACAACATGCTTGTACACCAAGACCATATCAGCATCACATCTTCAAGACCATGAGGTTTTCCGGTTTTCCTTTATGGCATATGGAGGACAAAACAAATAAAAAAATCCATGGGGTGTGCTGGAGTGAGAGAAGGTGTCCACGGCAGCCATGGGCAAGTTCTCACAACTAAACAAGGTGCAACAGGGGTACAATATCCGTACCTGTACCTACGCACTTGTATGTTGTACATTCCTTAAAGCACCAGAATCACTAGAGAACTCTGAGACTAAGAGGGGCCCTCCCCCATGGCAAAGAGCACAAAGTTAAGCTAGGGAAATATGCCCAAGGCCTTATATCTCACTTTCGATAGAGGTACCCTATCGACCAAACTTAGCATTCTATCAACCCCCACCTCAAGATTCATACCAGTATCCTTCTATTTGCATTTCAAGTCACCCAGATCCACAGTTTACACCTCAAAACCCAATTTTCTAAAGGCTCCAAAGGAACCACAGCCCTTGAAGACAGAAAAACAAGATGTTTCTTTGCCTCCACTAGGGATGCAAATCTGACCCAAATGACCCAAACCCACCATAGGCTCAAACAAGGCATGGGCTGGTTTATCAACCTTAAGGATGGGTTGGGGTTGATAAATGCAAGCTCAAAGACATGGCTAGGCTAGGTTAGGTTCGTGGCTTTCCCAGCCCAACCCAACCCAACCCAAACCTGATTTTAACCTCGACTTAACACCTTGATTTTATATTGAATTTTTTCTTTAGCCCTCTGATGCAGAGCTGAAGACATATACTACAAAAAAGCAGCCCAATGGGTTAGGCCAATAAATGGCCTAAGGATATGATCCAAATCAACCCATGGCTTTCATGGGCCAAGACTGCTCTAATGGGTTAGAGTTAGCCACACATTATGATCTTCATGGGACTAGACCTAAGCCCAAATCTAGTCTAATATAATTGGAAACTTGAGAGATATAACAAAGTCAACAAGAGAGATTGTAGTGCAAAAATAAGAAACCCCATTCTCAAAGGAGTTTTCCTTTGTCAAGAGTTAGGTAGTCATCAAGTCAATGTTAGGTGCGTGTTAGCTAGTAATTGGTTGATGTATTGAATAATATGTCTTTAGACTTCAGGGCTGATCAACTCACTCATCAATTGAAATCAATGGCAAGCCATTCTTCTCTATGGAGACAACTTGTGTTTAATCAAGGTAGATTGGTGTTCAATCCAATTGACCACCTTGTAATGTGAAGCCTGGGTGTCATTTTGTCCTTATTGCTCCTTCATTTATATCATATTGTTCCCTTACTTCTCCATCTAGTAACAAGTCTATCTAGTTATTAATCTTCTATTTCAATTACTAATCCGATCTGCCCTTCTACATGATCTGAGATTTTCAGGGCATCTTTCTCATTATTTTGGGTAGTCTCCACCTCAAACCTAGTTCAGTTTTAATTAATGATTGTACCCTACATTGAAGTACAATTTTGTCCATATTGCTTCGATGTTATTCTATAATTACCATAGTGATATCACTCTAGGTTCCAGTTTTGTTTCACCTCTGATTTCGTATTATACTTAATCTACCAAACCTAGGACTCATTCTCTGTGAAAAGATCTTGATGACTACTTTTTGATCATTCAAACTTAGTTGTTAGTACCACATTATTTGGTATCATAGCAATGACAAGGATGAAAATTCTAGACTATCAAGTCCACCTAATCCTATGGTAGAATGATGGATATGTTTCAACAACTGAGCAACCAAATCACTCCGGACAAAAAGCAAGTGGAAGAGAGGCTTTCAGCAATCCAGCCAGGGGTTGTTGCCTAAACTCATGCTACACACACTCCACTTAGTGAAGAATCTCAGCCTAGCTCAATTCTGATTACTGATTCTACTCCTACTTTGAAGTAAATTCAGTCGCTATTGCTCTAATGCTCTAATGTTATTCTCAAGTTACAGTGGTGATACAACTCTAGATTTCAGGTTTGTTTCACATCTAATTTCATATTATACTTAATCTATCAAATCTGGAACTCATTCTCTGTGAAAAGATCTCGAATGGCAACTGTTTTAATTGTTCAAATTCAGTACTACATTCACCACTTCCAGGAAGCATTTGCCTATATGTTTTTAATGCATAAAAATTGGAGCCACTCATGGATGTTCAAGGCCAAAAGGGCATCAGGGCCAAACAGGGTCAATTAGGGCCAGCCTAGTATGGGATAGGTTTAAGGGCTTGACTCAACTCGTTCCATAAGTTTCAGAACTTTTGGCGAAATGGTCAAGTACCTAACATTTAGTATCAAAGCTGGCACCACATCATGGGTTCAAATCCCAAAAAGGGCTACCTAGTAGAGGGGCTATCAAGAGTACAGTAAAGCTATCAAGAAAGGGCTAAACTTTGAGTGTAGCCACTTGGAGAGGGTCGTCTACTACCAGAGTCAAAGCTGCCTAGAGAGAGCCATCAAAGAAAATGATTGGGGAAGAGTGGTGGTATGTTATGTGCCTAATAGGGGCCAATTTGAATGGGCGCTAGATTGGGAGCCTAGTGTGGGATAGGTTAAAGGGCTTGACACAACTTGTTCTATAAGCTTCAAAGCTTTTAGCACACTCATCAAGTACCTAACAGCCAACCCCGCACAACCCATCCCAATAAGGTCAATCAAGGTGAGACTTAGATAGAGGGTAGGGCTTGGGGTTTCGATTTTCAACCCTAAATCAATGTTATGATGGGCCTAGAATGAGAAAAAGGGTGCCACAGTTGGGCTAAGGCTTGGAAGAACTAGAGTTAGGAAATATTTGTGCTTCGAACGGCGACTTTTCTAACATTTCTCTTAGTGAGTTTGATACCTAGCACACATTCTTGTCCTTCGATTTTATGCACAACGCAAACTACTAAAGACTTAAAGAGCTTGTTTTAGTTTAAATAATACTACAAAATTAGTGTTTGAAGTTCATAAGGGGTTACTGCACGATATTTACCCATTTGTTAGCTTTGCAAGTTAGTATATACAGGAAGGATACTTAATATTCCGCAATTTCTACGAACTAGCCAGGATGACTAGAACAACCTACCAAATTCAGGAGTTGCACCATCAAACCTTTTGATACCTCAATAAAAAGAAAAAATAAATGATGCAAACCTTCTCATTATGGGAGTAGCTCCGATCCATGATAAGCGATGAGAAAGTTGCTTTAGCTAGCCCAACCATATTAGATCGAGACCTTTAAATGCTCCAATATCGAGTAGTGATTTAATATAGATTAAAGAGACAAAAAGAGCAAGGACAGACCTAAAATTACCTTAAGAGGAATAGTAAGAAAAAACATGGATTGGATTATGACTTGTATTCACCTCAAATATAGCTGATAGAAAGGTTTCATGTAGCTGCTCAGATCCATTTCCTAAACATGCAATTCAAGTAACTCCAATCCATCTTTAGCATATCTTAGATACTCAGTTTCTCCACTTCAAGAATGACAAGGAAGTCATCCATGACATCTTTCCATATGCTGAAGTGAGCCTTTCAATTCTCTTGATTGCACTATTATGCAACACCATTAAACTAGCAATTCTTAAAGCCAGAAATTACATCTAGATGGAACAAATCTATGACGAATACCTTGAAACTCTTCAAAGAACTATCTTTTTAAAGAAAGTCACTGACCGAACATCTTCAATTGAGATGTGATATCACCCTCACAAAATCTTCTTTGCTTCAGCAAAAGGGCTTATTATCACAATCAAACGATTGCTTACTCTGCAAAGAATATAACTAAGCCCTTCCTTGAGCTTAGTCCTTCCCATCTGGAAACACTGTGGGCGTGGTTAAGAAGCTTCACTGCTTCCTCTTCATTCAAAGCTAAAACTTCCTCACTTCCAAATAATAATCAGGCTCTCACCACAGCTCAAATATAATCAGAAGATTATTCTGCACTGGCAAATCAAGTACCTAAAACCAAACTATCACCCCAGAATGAAAAACTCAAATGCTTCTTGCCAAGTCTAAACCAAAACCTGCATGTACGTACAAGAAGAATAGTAACAGGAATTTAGGAACTTCCCATCAGAAAAGCTCCAATATCCAGAAGGCATGATGAGGAGAGATCAAGGAGGAGAGAAAAGAGAGAGGGAGAGCGAGAGGAGTTGATTCCACAGTTCCCTCTAAAATATCTGGAACAGGAAACAATGTACCACTTCCCGCAGAGGGAAAACTTCCACAACTTTCAGTCCAAAGTAGAATCAATTGCTCAAGAGTCAAGACTAACGAGATATTGTCTCAATCAACAGCACACGCAGCAAGAAGACACCAGATGCATTGCAAGTTAACAAAATAAAAGAAGAGAGTGGCAAAGTGAACAGTCAAGACTGAAACAGAGATGAGAGGACAGGAAATCACAGGAAGGGGAGGGTATACAAACAGATCTCCACAGCAGCATTAAGCAAACATCTATCAATTTCTAATATCCCAAATCTGAATAATCCTTGTCAAAGTCTAAATTAGAAATCAGCCCTATCTTGGACGTAATCAAAACAAGCTCTATTCTCTCTACCAAGACAGAAAAAGAACCTTCATCTTCAAAAGCACTCTATCTTCTCACAACTCTTAACATTAATATCAAAAAAGGAAAAGTCCATTTTTCTATGCATAACTACATCACCCTGCTTTAGAGGAAAGGCTGTTTCCAAGCTTTAAACCCACAGCCAACAGGTTGCAATAGCACAGCTTAACCATTGAACAAAGGCTCACCCACCAAATTGAAAAGACATTTCAGTGGGCATAATGAAGAAAAGGAAATAAATTGAACCAATCAAAACAAATCCCTCTCAAGTGGAGAAGGCACTTAGGATAGGCTTCACAATATTTGATCATAGAATCAAATAGAATCACAAGGAAGAATCAGGAAACTCCCTTGTCCAACACAATATCAGTGAAAGAATGTAACAGAGGAAAGGACAAAACAGAAACAAAGAAAGGAAGCTGAACCAGATGTTCCCTTCCTCTACTGTACTTCCTTGCCATCTATGGCTTTTTGCAGAATCTGGTGAACAAGAGTCAAGAAGGGAGGATAGAGTAGGAAAGGGGGTGGGGCAAGGATGCAGATTTCATCATCTTCCTTTCAAAGCTTTGTTTGAATCGGGAGTTCTTCCTCCATTAGGGCCTTTCTAAGGGAAATTACAGGGGGTGCGAGCCATTGTACGAAACTTGCTTATGTAACCAGCCCCAGCCAGCCCCCAAAAGAGGGCCCAAGCCCACCTGTAAGCCAGAGCCCAACTCAGGAGGACCGAATCCATCCAAGGGGTAGATTGGTCATTTCCTATTGAGTATTAATGGAGACCAAGTCCAATCTAATTAGTTAAGTCAGTTTAATTTCCTAATTTAGAGTCTTAGATGTCAAGTTATTGTTGGTCATTAATTATGAATTAGAGTTGTTAGTCAGTTAGGATAAGACTACTAACTTCAAAAAACCTTGTCTAAAGAAGTTTGAGTTGGTTTTAGTCCCCAAATATGGTAGGAAGAAGATGTTCTTTCTTTGATCTTCCCAAGAGCCTCTTCTCTTTTGCAGAGGTTATATAGAGAATGGATTTGGTATTTAGATATTATAAGTGTTAGTTTGCTTAAGAATCAAGTTATTTCCTTTAAAAGAGTCCTATTTTGAGTTGTTTCAAATTAGGATGGTATTTGAGTCCAGTTAGAATTAAGTGGCTATAAATAGCCAAAGTCCATCATGTATTTGGCAGTCTTGAATATTGAATAAAGTTGATTACTGAGATTGAGAAGTCATGAGATCCTAAGGGACACCCTGTGACTGGGTAATGAGAACTCTTCTTCATCCTTCAAGCTTCATTCACTGATTCAAGCATTCTACACAGAATTTTCTGCAAGCCTTCAATCACAAGTAAGTAAGAAACCCCATCCCAAACCCTAATCCTCTCTTTCTCAATCCGCAGCCTTCACAGACACATCCGCTCACTTTTAGACCTTAGAAGCAGCCCTAACCCCATCAAAAATCCTTCCTCTGCCTTCCCATCTAGTTACAGCCCAAACCTAAGCCACCCTAAGTTGCTGTGGCCTTTCTCCTTCATCCCCTACCTCCCTGTGATACAGCAGGTTATTCCAGCATGCTGAACTCAAACAACAGCCCGGTCAGCCCCTTTCCTCCCCCTTTTCACTCCCCTTAGGTCGCCCTTAACCCTAGACTGAATTCCTAATTCCAATTTCCCAAAAGCAGTCCTGTTTCTAGAGTAATAAATTTTCTACACTTCATCTTCTTCAAGTTGCAATTTTTTTTTAATTTTCAGAAAACCCTAAAACCTTCCTACCCCAGCCCAGCCCCCTCACCTTTGGACAGCATCTGAATTACTAATTTAGCATTAACAGTACTTCAGATTTACATAACCAGCAACCCTAGGCCCATCCTAAACCCTAGCCAAAACCCTAGTTTACCCTTAAACCTAATTTACTGCTGGTTCCTTATTTAGAAGATCCTAAAATCTAACCCTAAAGCCTGGGTTATATTACTTGGTCACTAAAGTGGGGCACAAAATGGATTGAAACAGCTTCTCAGCCATTTAACTAGTTAAATTGGATCCAATTTCACACACAAAAGGTTTAAAAACCACACTGTAATGACCCCAAGAAACAGCACTCAAATCAAACCAAAGAGTCTTAAGTCATCTTATTCTAATCTACCTGCTCCAATACAATAATGTAGCTTTATTCCAAGTAAATGGAGTTGACTACATAGATTCTTGCACTCCAAACAGCACAACGAGGCCGTAATTGATCCAAAACTAAACCATAGATATTTTCTCAACAGTTCCTCTAGGGTCATTTCAGGTCCGCCCCTGGCTCATTTACTCCTATCTAATCAAATCACTCCACCATAATCACGCTTCAAAGGCCTCCATTGAAAATGACATGCAAATTTAGATAACTTTCTTGTAGCTTATCATCCTCCAGAACTACTTCTAAATCAGCTCTAATATGAAGCATTTAAGCTTACAAGCTTCCGATCAACAAACCAACTACAATATGCCTTTTCGAACATAGCAAATAGTTGAATGTTTAAATGTTTCATCCAGTCAAACAGATAACTTGTGTTTCCAATGGCATTATAACCCGATACTTGATTGTCCATGTGCAGGAGAAAAAGAAATATTGACAGCGAGAACTGACACTAAATCCATCTTGAATATTTATAACAGACATCATTAAACACATTAGAGCCAAGCATATCTGAGCCAACCAACCCACAGTTAAAATGTGACCACTAACCCTGTCTGATGCAATTCAATAGAAAAATCAGTCGCCTGCATTTCCACAAATCAGATATCATGGCAGTGTGGTACAAAATTATTCCAGCATATGGCATGATCCTACTTTTGGAAAGCTATAGCCATACACAAAAATGTAGGAGATAGGTAAGCCACACAAACAAATAAATAGACTTCCTGCTGAAAATAGGATTAGTTCCAATCAATCTCAGAAAATGTATAAAGGTAGACTCAATAAAAAACTGTCTGGCAAAAGAACCTATAATCCAACATGGTTTGAAAGAACCAGATTCAGAACAATGCACAGGATGTAATAATTAATCCTGTGGGCAAGGGGAGGGGATCGACACATTTTAAATTCATTCCCTCTTTTCTCTATTCTACCAAATCTAATGAATTCATATTGCAAATTTTACAGCTACAATAACATACCTCGCATCCACCATGACTTGGACTTTAGCACCATCACCATGCAGATCGTAAAAGAAAAGCTTTGAAGAAGAAGTTCGTTTGTTCATGATTCTTCCTGATAGTAGAGATACAATTAACACCATTGAAAACCAAGAATATATGCTCAAAAGATGAAAACTTGCAATACCAGCCAAAGAAACTTGGACATCCTCAAGGTGTTCTCCACTGTTTAAGCCTTCATACTTCTCAATATATTCTGGGATAGACATACTGGTGAAGAACTTGTGGGGATAGGGGTTTTCCCCAGCTGCCTTCTGGGCAGCAAGCACCCTCAACCTATTTTCATAATATTGCTGCAAAAAAACAATCACACATATTTCATTCACAGAAGCTTCATCAATACGTTGCTTCTAAACTCTTACTTCTATATAAAACGGGTAACAGAAGCAAGACAGACAAAAAACATACAGTTGGGTCCATGTCTTCATCATCTACTGCTTGAGGCTTCTGAACTTGTGACCCTGCATTGGCAGCCGCCTACAAAGAAATGCAATTCGACAGTTAAGAACTTCAACAATATCGGATGATGACGCCACCAAACAGACATGCTATAACACAAGACCCTGTTCATCCAATCATAGTCACCGACGTGTCAATAAATTCAAATATAATGTCAAAGTTCATCAGGAGGCTAGGCCATTAAAAATTAATTAAAAAAAGTTTAAATACAAAAGCATTTCAATATCAACATTAACTAAAAGAAGGTAACGTTACCCAACGATTTCATTAAGAGACCAAGCAAAAACACACACGAAGAAAATTTTCATCCAGCTATAATAATGTAGAAATGAAAAAATCCAAATGTGAGAATACAACGAATAAAGTGAGCACCTCCTTCTTCTTCTCCTCTTCTTTAAGACGCCTTTCTTCTTCTTTCTTTTTCATCTTCGCTTCTTTCTTGAGTGCACTGCGTGAAATCAAATGTGAGAGGAATGAATCAAAAAGAAGGAAAATTTTACAGTGAAATAAAAATGCTTACTTTTTGCTAATCGAAGTAGCTGCTGATGCTTCCACTGAAGAACCCTCCATTGATAACTCTGAGACGGCTTTGGTTGTTTCTTCGATACCTCCTGACATTACGCCGATCGAGATGAAGGACGCGGCCGACGGCGGACCGGATAAATGTACCGTAGACGCGAGAGTGAACGGAGGAAGTGAACGAGTTAAACAGACACACGCCACCAGGGTTTTAGGTTTCTAAAAACTCCGAGCAAATAAGATCCAATCTTGAGAATGCGGATCCAATGGTCAAATTCGCCCTCACCCTTTTGCTCTCTCTTTCTTTTCTTTTTCTTTTTTTCCTTTTTCTGTTTTTGATAAAGACAGTTAATAAATTTAGGGGAATTTTCATCTGGACCCCCGAGGTTTGGTCCAGATCACTTTTAGTCTATAAAAAGTTCTCCTTTGCATATGACTCCCTTGAAGTTTCTAGAAATGATTAATTAAGGACAAATTATAATTTTGATGACCAAATTACCCTTATGATGCAATGGTCAAGATTGTACTATGTATATCATTTTGATCTAACGATTTATTTTGAAAAGAAAAATTATAATTATAATTTTAATCTTTTTATTTTATATTCAAGGGTCTTAAGAATTCAAATTTACAAACTTAAATCGTTGATTAAACTCAATTCAATCCCATTCCCATTGGAACATGAGAGAGACATTAGGGCTTTGATCGCTCCTCCGGTCAAGTTGGGGATAGTTCAAGAACGGGATAGAATCTTTGGTGTTCTATTTCTATCTTCAAATCTTCAAATCTTCAAATTTTTTTATCTTCATGCGGACCTGTCGTGCCGGTGTTTTTATCTTTTATCTTCCCATAAAACAGTGCGAAATGGTTTAGCGAGGGCCTAGGATTGTGAGATAGAGTTTGAAGGAGCATTGAGATGTTCTGGGGTTTCTCCCATTGTACCAAGGGCCCTGTTTCGTCGTGTCTCCCTGTCTCGAGGGAGAGATTGATTCATTCAAATTGATTCGAGATGGGGGCCCAAATCGATGGGGGGACATGAGAGTGCGGGGGTGTGAGAGTGCACCTCTTCCATTGTTTTTGATGGAAATGTCTTCCTTTATTTTCTAAGAATCTTGAAAAGGGAAATCTATGGAAATGGACAAATCAAATACGGCAACAAGGTTTCTGTAAAACTACTAAGAACTAAAGAAACTTTAGAAGATTCAAATCCAGGTTGTAGCAAGAAGAAGAGATAGAAATAGATTAGTCCGATTAGTTCCCATTACTTTTTTGGGAGCCGGGTTTGGATTGTAGTTTTATTCCCGTCCGTTGGGAATTAGTAGTTTTATTCCCGTCTGTAATGGGAATTAGAGTTCATTGAATTTCAATCGGGGTATAAGTAAATTTGAATTCTTTAAGGCTCTTGAGTATAAAATAAAAAGATTAAAATTGTAATTATAATTTTTTTTTTAATATAGACCGTTAGATCAAAATGATATAAATGGCACGATCTTGACCATTGCACCATAACGGGTATTTTGGTCATCAAATTATGATTTGTCCTTAAATATTCATTTATAGAAACCTCAGGGGAGCCATATGCAAAAGGGAACTTTTCCTGAATTAAAAGTGACCTGGACCAAACCCTAGGGGGTCCAGATGAAAATTACCCATAAATTTACTACGACAAACCCATACTTTTTTCTTTCTTTTTTTCTCCTTTTTTTGTTGTTGTTGTTGTTGATACAAAAGGCATAGTTTACAATGTAAGCGGGTCATGTGTACTCCATTCAATCCATGACCAAGCACAATTTCTTCCTAGAGCCACATTGGCTAACCCCAGTGCCATCTTCAGTAGAGGTTTGACATGAGCTTTAGAATCGATATATTTTTGACTATTGAGGCTAAACTCAGAAGATCTAGGACTAACTCCATCAGCCATGGTTTGCAAGGGCTTGGAAGGAAATCCGTAATTCGATCCTAGTTAGTCCAAATAGATTCAGTATGAATATCGTATTGTTGAGCCTTCTTCATTCCATCCTTCAAACCTTTAACAGTAGCCATAGAAAGGTCCATCCCATCAAAGACACCACTTCCAGCAATGTAACTTGACTCTTGTAAGTAATTCCCTAACAATAACTTGTCTTCTTGGACATTGGATTTACGACACCTAATACAAAAAGCATTGTAATAGTAGGGAGGGGAATTGTTTTAAGATTGGGAATAGGATCAATGTGATCATTGACTGGCATGGTGACCGAAGTTATGTCATCAAGCAGACCAAGTGGTTTTAGATAGAGATCAGGACCAATGGCGGACCCAGGATGCAATAGTGGGGGGGGCCGAAGAATGAAAGCCAAGTAACATTCCTATTTGGGGTCCCACCTCTAAACTATTTTATTAAATTAAAGAATAGACCCACATATATTTTGTGGGGCCCACCCATATTTGAAAAAAATATAAATTATTGATATGATATTTTTTTGACAAAATATAGGTAAAATTAAAGAATAATATAAAAAAATATACACATGCGTAACCTAAAGTTAGATGCACCAATTTTCTTTGGTAAAAAATGTAAACCAAAATTTTTTGAAATTTTCTTTGGTAAAAAATCTAAACCAAAATTTTTTTTAAGTAAGACATGCAAATCAATGGTAGTTAGTTACCTACTAACTATAGACATTTTATTCACCATACAAAATCAAATAACAAAATTCGAATAAATAAAGAAACATATAATATAAAATCAAATAAAAAGAATAACAAAAAAAAAAATAAATAAATTGAGAAAGAGACCTAATTGTGGAGTAGATTTTTTTTTCAAAATTTTCTTAAGCTACCTATATGGGGAGAGAATAATGGAAAAAAGAGGAGAGAGGGGGGGAGATAATGGGAGGGATTGGTATTGGTTAGTTTTTAATTAGAAATGACATTTTAATTTTTAAATACCTAATAAGTTTTTTTTTCAAAAATTTCTTTTAACCCACCTTTATAGAAACATAAGAGAATAAATAGGAAAATATGAGATAATGGAAGAAAGATGAGAGAGGAGGGGGAGTAATAGGATTGATGAATTAATTTTTTATTAGGAACGACATTTATATCCATCATTTTACCTTTAAAAATTGTTCATAATATTGGGGGGGGGCCAAATAGTGACATTTCACATGTGGGGAGAGAAAAAATCGGAAAAATTAAAGGAATTAAAGGAATATGCTCAAAATTTTAAAAAATCCGGGGGGGGCCATGGCCCCTTCCGGCCCCTTCATAGGTCCGCCCCTGATCAGGACACCAATCAAAATTGATATATTTTAGAACCCGTATGGGTTGTGGTGGTTCATTCCTGAAAAGCATATCATTTCAAGAATGCCATGTGCTAAAACATGTGATGATTATTATGGATACAATCCATCTTAAACATTGGTTTATCAAGGTGGTAATTATAAAATAAGTCCAAACAAAATTTAAAAATATTAGAGAATGGTAAGCTTTCAGTTCTCAATCCTAATGGTCCTGCTGCCCAGATCCTCCTCATCTAGTCATAGGTGAAAAAGAGATGCCAATTTGATTCACTGCTTCTATCACAAAGCACACAACAATCCAAATTTGTATTCCATTTGGCGAGAACCTCATTAATTGGAATTTCTACATTTATAAGACACCACAAGAAAAGTTTAAATTTGGGACGAATATGTAGCTTCTAGAAAAATAACCATCAACATTGATATAAATTTAGGGGAGGAGTGGAGGAAGCAATATTATAAGCCATAAGTTGTTGATAGGCCAGCTTGATAATCAGATGGGGGCTAGAGGAAAAACTAAGCCTCCATGTATTTGATTCCGAAGATAGCCAAATATTATTGATTGTTGAAGAGATCCTAGGGCAAATTGTTAGAGAAATTTCATAAGCAAAGTGCCTTCTCATTCTAACAACTCTTGACTTTGATTCCTTGTCCAAGATTGCTTGATCTTGACTTGGGCTTGAGCATACGGTGAGTTTGCTCCAATGAGTTGGAATCCGTCCACTTGTTTTAGTAATGAGTTGGACAAACACAACTTAATGTAGACATTAGTAATTTGTGTTTGTTATTATCAAAACTAATGGAGGCTGATTGGCAATGCTAACATGGCATTTCCCAACAATCTTGTATTACATTCAGCCCAAATACCCCCACGCACATCCAAAGGTGGTTTTCACGTATTAGAAAAGTGAGATATGAGTTGGCCCTTTGAAATACCTGGCCTCCCCATGGAATTCAGGGTGTCAAAGAAGGAAGTGTTCAAAGATATTGGTGACAAGGTTTTTAAGGAGGGTGCAAGGTTGAAACCGTAGGTTGTTGTCTGAAGTAGGAAAGCAAGTATTGATCAAATCAGTGGCATGCTCTATGTCTACCTATGAAGCATCTCACTTTTGGTTACCAGTCTCCACTCATGATTCTGCTCGAAGAAACATTGTTGATTTCTATTGGGGTCAATTGGAACAAGGGTAGAAATTACACTGGATTTCTCAAACAAGATTATGTCGATTGAAGGAAAAGGGGGTTTAGGTTTTTGTGATCTAAGATTACATAATCAAGCTTTATTGGCGAAGGTTGCTTGGAGATTATAGGCGAACCTGGAGTCCCTTTGGGCAAAGGCGGTGAAAGCTTCTTACTTTCCTTGATGAGCTTTCTTGGAGGCTAAGGAGGGTGCTCGGCTGTCTTGGGGGTGGAGGAGTATATTAAGGGATAAACAAGTGTTAGAAAAAGGCTTGATGTGGTTGTGGGAAATGACCTGAAAATTAATATTTGGAAGGACAATTGGCTACCTTCAGTGTTTGACTTTAAGGTACATTCCCCCAAACCCAAGAGATGCAATGTGCAATTTGTTGCTAATCTTATTGATGTTGATAACCATACATGGAGGAGATCTTTATTACATCAATTCTTCCTACCTAAGGATGTTGAGGCCATCTTAAGGGCTAAGCTTAGCCTGAATGCTTATGAAGACAAACTAATTTGGGGTGGGGAAAGAAATGGAAGGTTTTCGGTGAAGTCAGCATATCATCTCTTATCTAATGAAAGAGACCTCAATATGCGTCGAGCAACATCATCCTCTAGAACATATGATTGGGAAATGGTTAAATAACAAGTATGGAAGAAAATTTGGAATTGCAAGTGCCTCCCAAAACTAGATCCTTTATGTGGAAGGCTTTAGCTCAAAGCTTGGCAACCGGTGATAATCTAGTGAGAAGGTAGCTTCCAATTGATCCTTGTTGTCATAGGTGTGGACAACAGTCAGAAACAGTTGATCACCTCCTTTGGAATGTCATACGCCAAAGTGATTTGGTTTGGATGCAAATTATCCTAGCTTGTACCTAAGAGATCGGACTTGAAACTTGGCCAATTCATTGACCAATGGAGGAAGCTGAAATTCCCTTCAAAGAAAGAAGAGGTCGAAGCCTTCAATTTGTTGGTGTTTGTCTGCTAGAATATCTGGCTTTCTAGAAATGACATGGTCTTTAAAGGGCTGATGCGACTACCTAAAGAAGTGGTATTTCGAGCAGAAAAGGGGCACGCTGAGTTTTGGTCTCACAATTCAATGGGGTTGGTGCAGAAGGAGAAGAACCAAGGGAGTGTTTGGACTTTGCCACCGGAGGGTTGGTTGAAACTGAACAAATATTTTTCTCGAGTTGAAGAATTTGGTAATGGAGGAGCTGGGGCAATCATTCGTGATCATTTGGGTCGAGTCTTGTGGGCTTGCTTTGAACCGGTTTTGTGTGGATCGTCTTTGGAAGGTGAGGCATGGGCTCTACGCATGGGTCTCTACAATGTCCTCATGAGGTGGACTATGAAGAACTTGCGAACATCCTTCGTGGGCCTGAGTATAGTGATCCCTTCCTTGTATCCTCCATTACTAACGACATTAGAGTTTTCACTAGTGGGCCTGATTCTTTTGTTGTTGAGCCCATCTCTAGAACTGCGAATTTTGTCGCGGATGCTGTAGCCCGAAAGCCCACATCCTTGGCAAGCAGGATGGGTTGGTCGAATTCCTCTACATGGCTCCTGGACCTTTGTCTCCGGGATGTTGTTTGTCCACCTTGCTCTTTGCAATGAACTTATTTTCTACCGTAAAAAAAAACTTCAAAAAAGCTTGAGTTCGAGAAATGTTTGAATTAAGAGGACAACTCCAAAGACTATCGTGGACTTCGTGGTTATTGTGAAGCTTCTGATCTTACTCGAAGAGGAGAGCTTTCTTGAAGTGCTAAAAGTCATAAAAGCCAAGCCATTATAACTTCTTTTGAGCAAAAATTTCCATGGAAAACCTTGCTCAACAGTATTCTTCAACCAAAATGGTTGAATCAAATTGTTTAGCTATCTACATATGGTTTAAGGAATAAAGAACATAGATACATGGCAAACGTGGGGATGCTCACGCCTATAGCTTGATGAGGATCTCTTCTTGGTGTGGAAGAGAAGCATTTCTTTCCAGGCACTCAACTTTTTTTTTTTTTTTTTTTTTTTTTTTGGATATGAGGTTCATCCGGGCCAGCTTGCGTGCACCACGATTACATCCTCAAGGGAGCTTTTATATAATTAATGCCGCCGAATGGGTGCAAACCCAAGACCTCCCCGTTGGGAGGTTGAGCCTTTAACCGCTTTACTAACCCATCATTGGCAACTTAACTTTGATTTAACACACTCAATGATATATGAGAAGACCTGTTTCTTTGATTTGCTGGTGGTTGAGGGAATAAACTTAGGTAGACCCCTAATGATGTAAAGTCTTCTAGATGAAGGATGAAGGAGAATGGCTGATGCATCTAGATTTGTACCAATGGACTAAAGGGGAAATTGGATTTTTCAAAGTTCAATGTTGGCCTGAGGTGAAGCTATACTCCATCAGTACATTAAGAAATGTCATGGCATTGTCCACCACTAATAGGATCATTCAGTCATGTACAAGCATTAATTGATTGGTAGTAGGAACCCTACTAGTAATCTTAATTCTTGAGAGAGATTTAATTCTATTGCATGTTTACTTTACGTGAGAGAGCTTCTAGGCAAAAGATGAATAGATATAGCTTGTGCAGTCATCCTTGTTGAAGAGCACCATATGATTTCACTTGATCAGCAATGGTGACATTAACTTTGATCTGATACTCAACCATTGATACACTTTAGATAATCAAGTGTACCCCCACTAACCTATGAACCAACTTTAAAAGTGTACATTCCAAAAAATACCATAATTTCTTAAGCAAAGCTTGACAAAAATCTAGTTTTAAGGACTGCATTTACTCTTGAATTCATGCATGGAGTACAAGATTTTCATTGGTGATATGAATGCATATGATAAGGTTCATGCATGAAAAGTTTGAGACTATTACAAAGGCAGTATACAATGGTCTTATAAGCAAAGCTTGATAAGACTGAGATGGTTCATTTCAATTGGGTTGACCAATGTATTTATATTCAAGAATGCTTGGTGAGTAATCAGGTCAAACACATAGTATAAATATTAAAAATCATGTCTAAATAATTTGGCTGAATTTATTTTTTTGATAAAAGACTAAGTTTCATTCCGGATTAGATTGGTTTGGATAAGTTACTTTTTGTTATTTTACTTAGCTAAGTTAATTGAGAGAAAGATTAGGTGATTTGGTAATCAAAACCCAAATCTGAATAATGTAGTAGTTTATCCAAGAAAAGAAAAATTATGAATAAGAAAGCAGTAGAACATCATAGAAAGAACAAATTGGCTATCCAAGAGTCATGATAATTTAATATATATATTTTTTTTAGGCAATTGAATTCAGATATCAATTATGCCCAAAAAAAAAAAAAAAAAAAAAAAAAAGAGAGAAAAATTTATATAAAAGAAGATACCCTGTTTTACAACTCTTCCTCTGGAAATAGTTCCTCTTTCAATGAAGGAACAATCCATTGTATCTGAACATGGGTAATATCCCATAAATCATCACCTTCCTTTTGCACCAAAATCTCCTTCTCCTTCATTTTTGAGATCATCTTCTTCAACATTACTGGCACTAACTTTGGCAAAGTTGATTGGACATTGTCACCCAAATTGATTTTCATATATGTATCCATCCTTCTCAGTACCCCTAACCAAAATGTCCTGAACCCGGAATTCTGTGACAATGGAACCAAGAATTGTAGGAACACTTCTGTCAAAAGTTCCATTGCCACACTAAATGTGCCTTCCATGCTTCTCATCTCCCTCTCAGCATTCTCCCTCCTAGAGTACTCAATCATCTTTTCATGTAAATCATCAACCATAGAAAATATCACAAGGTTAAAAATATGAATACAATTAGATGTGAAACCTAGTCCTTTTGCTAGTTTGAAGCTTTGTTGTAAGGCAGATACCGCTCGGTTTCTTATCTCCTCTCGTCGAACTAGGCTTGATTTTCTAAGGGCATCTGCGAGTTTGACAAATGCGTTACTTGTGTTCAAGGAATTCGATTGCTTTGACCCATCCTCAAGGGAGGAGTTACTTGTGTTACTCATGCAGCTCCCAGTATCAGAATTTTCACTACTATGCCATTGAACTAACAAATTTGTAGATTCTGCCATTAGATCTATTAATTTCCAACTCTTATCAAGGGGAATGATCTTTAGAGCAGCATATCCAAATGCACAATCGATACAATATGCGTAGTTCATTAGTGAGAGATGTGTACCATCTGACATCAACAAAATCAAAGACTCGACTCCTTGCTCATAGGTTTCAGGATGTCGGCCTGCAGCTGACAACAAATGCAAGATAGATTTCCATCCGATATGTGTTTGCAAATTTGAGGGGTACTCAATAAGAATCTTTGCAACAATTTGTATAATGCTCTCACAACATGAATCAAGGATTTCTTTATCAAGCTTCCACATCAAGTTTATGGACTTGAAGATTATCTCCTCAGATATTTTCTCAGATTGGGATGAGCCAAGAAGCTTGAGGCAGACCTTGAACATGCCAACAATAGCCTTTTCTGAAAATGGGCAAGGAGAAAAGAGGGGGAATTGAGCAACCAAAAGTAGGTAATCATGGAAATCTGGCCAAAATGTTGAGAACTTGTTAATGTTAGCAAGAGTAATAGTGATGATCAAATCCCAACAAAATCCAGCTGTTTCCTCTTCTTCAATTGGGGTGCTAAATTTTTGGCCTCTCCCAGCAGCAGCAAATATCAAGGACCGTCCAAGATTCAGTAAGGATTCCTCTGACAAGTTTGTGCTATTGTTAAAGATGTTGCCTATTCGACATTGTTGAATTATCTTCAAATTATGTTCAAATTCACCACCTGAATGGACCATAGAATCTTCACAACTTTCTAGTGAGAGGAATTGTGAGAATCGTCCAATCATACCAGAGGTTTGATGCTTACTACCATATACAGGGTCAGAAAGTGGGCAAACAACTCCTGATTCTGACTTGGAGTGCATTGGATAGTCTACTGATGAGGTAGGAGCATTGTTTGGCTCCAAAACAGATTGGGGAAGTACTTTAAGCCTCTTTAGCTTCAATAAGCAATCCACAATAGTCCTCCATCCCCCTCGAACTGATTTACCAAATCTGTTTCCAATGGTGAAGGTAGAAACAATTGCCATTCTTGGCTTTAATTCATTACTAAATGCATAAAGTGTCTCCTCTGGTGAAGCATAAGGATTTAAGAGTGTAGTGAACTTGCAAAAGGAAGCAATGATCTCATCAAGTGTATCTTCTAGCCCAAATTGAGAGATCTTTGCAATTGAAAACATCCCTTCAATACATTCATGGAGGATGTCATCTTCATCAGCATGCTCAAAAATTGCAGCAAGGGTTGCAACAGAAGTTCCAGCAATGGAAGCAAACATATCTCTTGCGAGTTGGCATTCAAAATCACAAAGAATGAAGGGCCCCATGACTTTTGCCTTACTAATTATCTCCATCCATCGGCGTGGATCCATCTCAAAAGATGGGCCTGATAGGCCAAATAATGTAATTGCATTATTTGCAATTGACTGGAAGAGATCAGAAAGGTATTCTCTTGGAAGATCTTTTCCGCCATTAATTGCTCTGTTATTTCTTATAAACTCCTCCTCTGTCATTTTTTTCTTCACTTGTGGATTGTGTTGGTCTGTGTTGAGCATGATTAGAGAATAACAAAGGATGAAGACAGCATCCTTACTCACAAAAATTTCTGAGGATTGTTGATCATAGAATCTTTCTGAAAATGCTTCGAGGATCCTATGAATCTTTTGGGATTCTCCTGGTAGCCGAAATGTCTCAAGAAAACTTCGCAAGGCAATATCAAGAATCATACCTGAGAAATCAAATGTTTCGGTGAATTCTTTGAGAACTTGAATGGGCAACTCACCAGGGTCACCTAGGTAATCTCCGATTGCATTCTTGTCCAAGCCAGGAGTGTAGCGATAAAAGTATGCCAAGGCTTTTGGCTCTGGTGGGTCTTGTAATACATTTGTGAACTTCAAGTATTCCAATCCCTTCTTCTCGTCTCGGTTGAAATGGTTAGCAGCAACTAATATATTCTTCTTCTGTGCTTTCCTTACCCTAACAAAGTCAATCAATGATTCCACATCATCATTGTTGTCAGGGTGCTCTAGCCAAAAAGGTTTGTATTCTGTAATTGCGAATAGATACGGACCTATAGAGCTTGAACCATTCTCCTCCTGAACATTGTCTGCAAGGTTGTGAACAATAACAACTAAGCCTTGAAAGGCTTGGATATGCAAACTTGTCAAAGGGCTACTGAATGGGAATGCAAGCTTGCAAAGCAACCTTCCAATGTCTTCAAAAATGTTCCGACTGAGTGGATCGCAATCGTAATTCACATACATTTCAACATGGAAAGTAGGTTGCCTGCAGAAACTAATTATTCCTTCAAGAGCAACTTCTTGGAGTTGAGGAGAGCCTCCCCATGAAGCAACTCTGAACAGCACAAATGTAAAGAATGCTTCAAGTTGAAGCTTGATATACCTGTCAATAAGGTATCCCTTTTAATATTATGTTTCATCTTTCTTTTCATTCTCAATCAATAAAGTATAAATTGTCATGGAATTTAAGTTTACCTACGGAGAAAATGATAGATGTTGAGAACAGTACTGCAAATCATGGATAACACCAATGAACTCGAACGACTTCCATAGTAGATTAAGTGATAAAAAAGATCATCTTGGATCAATTTTAGAAGCTTTGGGTGATTAGCAATCCCATCTCCACACAACTCTATTGCAGAATTTATCAAAACAAGCGCAAATAGTTGAACATCCTCATCAGAATTTTGGGTAGAAGACCCATCAGTCTCTGTAATCTCCACAACATTGAGCAAAGAACACAAGAAATGAAAGATATCAACAGCACAACGAGCACCATATCCAGAATCCAAATTCTCGGTATTGTCCGCACTCTCTTTATCCCCCAAATCAATCTCTGTCAACCGAGCAAATATTGTTTGAATCAATTCATGCATAGTATGTCTAGCATTCCTCTGTAGCAAATCCCCTCTACTAGCAGATTTTTGAACAATTTGGAAACAAGTGTTGACAATGGTACATACAGATTGATCAGTAAGCAAGATGGAAGTTATATTCTTCAATATTCCAGCCAATACCTGCAAAACCCTCATCAGAACAGCATCTTCAGAAGTAGTATCTGTCATCTCAAGTCTGCAATTTGTAATGCCAGTGATGATAGAATTGATGGCTTCTTTAGCACCAGGTGTTTTTTGGTCAAAGATTTCAACTTTAAGTATTTTCAAGATTGCTGAAAGTGCTACACCGGTTGCAGCAGCTGGAATTTCATCGCTCTTAATCACATCAAGGAAGGGTGAGAGGTAGATTGCTGGATCAATCGACCGCCATTCTTGTTGTGGATTGAAGACGATAGAACGCAAGGATTTCAAAGAGCGTAACAAAGTGGAATCGTAAATTTCTTCTGTGGAAGAGACAACTTGAGAATATGGATCGTTGCAGCGACGCATCACAGCTATAACTGCTCCAACTTCTGTGTTCAACATGCATGAAATTCCCAATTCCTTTTTCTTCCTTATGGTGAGTTTCTTTATCTTGGGTTGACATGATGTGCTATTTCCTTCTTCTGCAGCTTCTTCTTCTTCTTCTCCTTCGTTCTGATCTCTTGCTTTTGCCATTATTTCCTCAGAGAAGGAAAAGAGAAGAGATTTTTGTGAAAAGTTTTTGAAAAGCAGTTAAAGAGAACCGTTTCTGACAATGTATGATGTTAATTTTCTATTTTGTACATGATTTAGGAGAGTAAAAATTGGTTTAAGACCCGATTAATTGGGAAACAAAATAGCCTAATTATTTGTTTAATAAGCGGTTGATGTGTTAATAGCTATGTGGCTTCGTCCTTCTGAGTCAATGGACTAAGCCTTCAATGGTGAATTCACAAATTGAGTAATTTTCATTTGGACTCCTTGAGAGGTTTGACTCGTGTCATTTATGGTAAAAAAAAAAAAAGTGAGATCTTGCATTTGAAGAAACATTAACAAATGAATATGAGATTGCCTCATGGGCATTGAAGAAACATATACAAATTTAATATCTACTCTTCTTCTCGGTGTTGCATCAGTATGGCATTGAATGGTGTTGGGAATAAACCCAAATACATAGCAGATCAAACACAAAATAACATACAAAACACAAAGATTTACTTGGTAGCAAAGAGCATATTAAATGCTTCAACCGAGTTCTCAAAATCCTCTTTAATCCAAGGGTCAAACCAAAAGGATGTATCTTTCCCATTCTCCACTAGTTTATTAAGTAAGGGATAACTGACCTTAAGTTGTTCCAAACAGTCGACCCAACTTTAGACTGCACCTTGGGATCAAATAGTGTTGTACACTTGAAGTACTTGACTTTGAAACATTGGGCCCAAATCGAAGAGGGTTCAGTTAATAGCCTCCAACATTGTTTAAGAAGCATGGCTTTATTCATTGTCTCCAGCTTTTTCAAACCTAAACCCCCAAGATTCTTAGGTAACCAACATCTATCCCAGGAGATGAGAGTAAGATTCTTACCTTGGCCGGATTTACCTAACTAGAACTTTTGACATATCGTCCATATCGAGTCCATAGACTTGCAAACTTGTTTGGGGAACATGACATATTGCATGTGATAAAGAGCACTACTTGCAACACAACTTGAATAAGGACAGTTCTCCCTGCATAGGAAAGGAAATGAGCTTTCCAACCAGCAAGCTTAGCTCTTATGTTGTTTAGGATGGGGGAGGGACAATGAGATTTAGCCCTTCCAAAGAACAAAGAGCTACCCATATAGGTAGCAAAATTACTCATTTCCTTTATGCCTGGAAGATTCAGGATTTGTTGCTTGGTTGATATGTGGGTGTTTCGGCTGAAGAAAGCATCACTCTTGTCCAGGTTAATCACCTGTTCAGTAATGCTACCAAAAATATCCAGCACAATTTTGATAATACATACATCATCCAAAGTAGCACAACAAAAAATAAAGTTATTATCAACAAAAAAAAACTGGGTGATCTCTAGAGCTGTCTTGGCAATTCTGATTCCTTGAAATGCTTTTTTAGACTTAAAAGCTCCAAGTAGTCTAGACAAAATATCCATGATGAGTAAAAACAGGTATGGGCTTAAAGGCCACCCTTGTCTTAAACCTCTAGTACGAGAGACCCAGGAGTAGGGGGAGCCATTGAGCTTGATTGAGAAGGATGCAGAAGAAATAAAACATTCAATTAAGGCACAAAATTTGTAATCAAAACCAAGGCACTTAAGGACTTTTAACAAAAACACGCCATTCCACTCTATCATAAGCTTTTGACATATCAAGTTTCAAGGCCACAAAACCCTATTTAGCTCTGGTTTTTCTCATAAAATGAAAATTTTCATGAGCAATCATAATATTGTCGGTTATTATCTACTGGGCACAAAGGCACCTTGTAGTGGGAAAACAATATCATGAAGGAAAGGTTTTAATCTCACAGCTAGTAATTTAGCAATGATTTTGTATGAAACATTACATAGATTAATGGGTCTAAAGTCGGAGACCTGGGAAGCATTCTCCGTTTGAGGGATAAAACAAAGCAAGGTGTGATTAGTCCTAGGTGGAAAGAAAATATTATTGAAAAATTTAGAAGCAAATCGTACAATATCAGATTTAATTAAATCCCATATATGATGGAAAAAACAAGCTTGATACCCATTGAAGCCTGGGGCTTTAAAGGCTCCAGTAGAAAACACAGAATGATGAAGTTCCTCTAGACTAGGGCAACAGATCAAAGAGGGATTATCAACAATCGAATTGACAGGGGTAAGAGCATGTCGATAAGTGGGGGAATAATAGGATTGCTAGAAGTATAAAGGTCATGCATAAAATTAGCAAAGCAGTTAGCAATACTAGCAGGGTCATGAATGTACACATTATCATGGAGAACAAACTCGAATTTTCTCTTCTTCAGATGGAATCTAGATGCATTGTGATAAAATCAAGTGTTCCTATCTCCATCCAAAACATATTGGAGTCTAGATTTTTTGAACCAAAAAGATTTCTGGGCCTCATAGACCCAACTCAACCAATCTTTCTTTTGGTAGTAGAGATCCCAATCAACGTTAGAGCACTTTTCAATGGCAAGTAATTCTAACTCAATTCTATCACAAATGTTATCCACATATCCAAAGCTAGAAGCATTCCAACCTGTAAGAAAATAAAAAAGAGAAGCAAGTTTAGAGGAGAGAGAATCCTCATCCAGTTGACTCCAAGCCTTACCAACATTGGAAGAGAAGTCAAGGTGTCCCTGCCAAGCCAATTGATACTGAAAGAGTTTCCTTCCTGAGACAAATGAACCATTAATATTAATGAGAAGAGGTGAGTGATCCGAACTAATTGCAGGTAGAGAATGTTTTAGATTTGGAAAAAGCAATAAGAATGTTTGGGCATGCAAAGGCTTTATCAATTACTTCTTTCGTGAGATTGGGGGGTTGCTTGTGGTTGCATTAAGTATATTTGGGGCCATCACCAACAACCTCAGAAAGATGAAACTCAGAGATAAGGTGACACAAAAAGGGGAGAGCTGGCGAAGGTTTAAAAGTAGCCCTCCCATTTGTCATCAAGCGAGATCAATTCATTAATATCCCCACAAAGGATAAAAGGGTGCTCAATTTATGATAGATAGTTAGTGAGATCAATCCACACTTGCTTACGGGAAGTATATTGGAGGGGGGGTGCATAGATGAAGATGATCACAAACCGAAAGTTAGCTGAGTCGATTTGCAACCCGACAAAGTGATTCAAGGGAAATAAAATAAGAATTGATTGGCGTCGGTTAGAGAGGACCTAGAATCCACCTTGAAATCCCCAAGACCCTATGCTTAGAAGTTAATGTAAAGACTCATAACGTTTCAGAGCACCCTGGAATCGATTGTGGATAGTGTTGAAGTTTTTACACTTAGGTTCGCATAAAAAGATAATATCAGGATTGAATTTCCTACATAATTTTTCCAATCTAAAAATGGTGAATTTTCCATTAATTCCACAAACATTGCAACTAAACAGCAACATTTTAACCTTCTTCTCTCTCCACCACCCCACAAAAAGAAGCCAAATCCACCAACAGAAAATATTAGAGAGAGAAAGCAAAAGAGTAAAATAGCCAACTACTAGGTAGACTAGATTAAGGGTAGAACACATGAATGCTACCAGTGAAGACCTGAAGGAATACACACATGAAACAACCAGCAGAAGTTAGAAATAATATAAAGATGCAACTTAAGAAATGGTTTTGCCAAATTCGTGGAGAAATTTAAGCAGACGAGAGCAGCAAGCAAAAAGAAAAATAGCAAAAATATCAAAGAACCGCAGGAAATGGGAGACAGGGGACACCTGGTTATCCATTAGGATTTGATCTAGTGTTGATGCTTGGTAAAACACATTTGGGGGAAGGGGTGGAGCATGTTTTGGTTTCCCCTTTTATATATTCTCATCAAGATATCATCTTTTATGGAGTTCAGGAGGGAATCATGATTAACAGAGTTAGATAAAAGGGAGTTGACAAAGGTTTGGAAGGAGTCCATTGGTTTGAAAGGTTGTACTACGTTGCTCGAGGGTCGTTTCCTCTTGTGGGTGGGGTGTCCATGTTCAGCCCTCTAGTTCTCACTGGTTTCAGACGATTCATCCTCGGGTCACCCATCCCACATTTTCCATGACAACCCCCCTTGGCCTTCTCATGATAGCAATACACATTATAGATGTTTACAGTCTGGACTCCCTCCACAAGCTCGTTTTCCAAAAAGGCACCACACACCTTAGGGTCATAGGTTTGAGTAGCTTTATCCTCAAGAACTGCCTTCCCTCTCAACTTGTATGTTGCCTCAACCTTGGATTCTTCGGCAAACAGGTGTTGAAGATTATACCCCTCCAAGTACACATAATTTCCTTTTTCTTTTTCACAATCTACTTTGTATCACACCACGCTTCATCACATTTCATAGCCACAGGAACGGCTTCCTTAGAAGCAGCAACAGTTGTCGCAGTCTTGGGGGTCTGATCTTTGAGATGGGACAGCTTTATAGTTTTGAACTCGAGTAGCTTCTCTAAAGCTTTGGTGGAGAGGATTTTAGAAGACCCTAATAAGATTGATTTCGTTTTGGCTTTGATGAAGGAGCCAAAAAGAGGGACATTGAGATTTGTGGATCCATCTTGCAGCTTCCATTAAGAGCACGAATTGTCTCCATGAGTGACTCTACCATAGCGAGAGCATAGCATTTTTAGTTCGAAAAGGCACTTGACTTGAAAACTTTCACCTTTGGAGTTGCATTTCTGAACTTGCATCTCCAACGGCAAGTTGATGTCAACCATCACCTTAGCACGTGCTACATTAGAAGAGAGACCCAGAGCCTTGAGATTGAGTTGCACATCTACTACTTTGCAAAAACCGATGCTACTTCCAACTCCAACAACTCTTTATAACAGTTTTCACGAATGTTATGGAGTTGGATCCATAATGCCAAGGGGGCGTCAGATCTCCATGGGTGAACTTTTCGGGAAAGGGAGTGAAAGTAAGGTGCAGCAAATAGACATCGATCCACTCATGGTGTGAAAGATAGTGTTTGGTACCTATGTTCCTCAGAAATGAGCTCTGCCGCAACTAGTGAGAAGTTGTAACAAATGATATAGGTTGCTCCACCACTTTCCCACAAGCGAGCTAATTGATCAACCATCTCAGCAACAGGTAAGGACTTATAACCCAACGCTTTCCCAAACAACACACTTTTACTTCTCTTATGAGGGAGATACCGATCCACTGATCCTTCAATCATTGTCACACCATGACTCGAGAATGCCAATACGCCGCAGAGACTTCCTTCCCCACATCATCAGCAGTGTTGTGCAATCGCCCCTTCATTGGAGAGCTTCCAAGTAGTCCAAAGGATGAAGCACGTTGAGAGAGACCACGTGACAAACAAGATGAGCCTGGACGCCCCCATAGAGATACTCGTAGCATAGAAGAGAAGAGAAGAAGAAGATAAGGAAAAACAGTAGACCACAACAAGATAATACAGAGCTTTAAGCTATCAACATGCATAGGGGAGGAGAGGTTTTGAGAATAGAAACCGCATTTATACTTTTTCAAAACGCACAAAAAGAGGTAGGGTTGAGCCACATGGACTAAGATAGGTTTGGAAAAGGAAAGAGGATAAGATATGTGAGAGATCAAAGTCAAGAAGACTCCTTAAAAGGAGGAAACAAGATGGACATTCATAAAATTCCCGGATGCCAGTTGGTGGAGAACTAAAGGCAGAAAAGAGAAGAGTTAAGAAGAGGAAGTACGTAGATTAATGAGACATGATAGGGCTGCCAGAAAAATGGCTACCATCCCCTTCTCTCGCTTACTCAGCACCAGCCCATAGATCTTCCAAGTGACTCCTAGAGAGGAAATGATGAAGAGAAAGATGAAAAAGTGGGAAGTAGATGGGGAAATTCTTAGAGATAATCACACTAAGTTAGAGTGGTCATAGGAGAGGGAGAATGTTGGAGAGCTTTCATACTTCCATACGCTCCTTGGGGATGCTTTGTAAGGACTTTAGCCCTTAAAGCTTCTTTTTCCCCCCTCTTTTTCTCTTGGGTAAGGCCTTTGAAGCTGTAACCCATAACAAAAGTAGATCCAAACCTACAAGTGACTTTTAGTAACATTTTCTATGGGGCTAGAAAATTTATGTTAAGTTGAGTTTGGTGTCTGTTCTCACCTCCTTTCCTTGTTCATGCAGGTTTTTCAACTTCCAGTTTGAGTACAGAGGGTTTAATATCAATTTCATTTTGGCTAAAATAAAAAAGTGGCAAACCCATACATCCGCAACACGCATATCCTTTAAGAGTGATCATTCCCCACTCATTTTCCACTCAAACACCTTCTCAACATGAACCTACCACTACTTCAAAATCAAATGATGCAGAACCAGGATCTCACGGCAATTGTGCTCCAACTATCATCGCAACTTGCTGGCTTCTCTCTTTCAAACCAAACTCCTTTTGGGGCCCTGCATTTTATTAACCTTCAGTCAACCGGTACCAGTCCAAAATTTCAAAACAATCCGAGCCTATCCTTCCCAAACCCTTCTGAGCCATCATCAATTGAACCCTTTGAGCCTACAAACTAATACAGGTCCAACATTTTCAAATCATCACCCACCCTTGTTAGCCCACGGCTTGCAGAACCAAATATCCTTTAACTAGTCAGCAGCTTCTTGCCCAGCTCAGGTCTTGAACAACCCAACACCCTCCAAAGCCCATCATCACAACCAGATACTCATACCACTAGTCACTCCATTCTCCCTGTGCCAGATTCTCCTCTTCCACCCGAGAATCTTAGTCTGCAAAATATCACACTAGAACCTGCTAAAAAGTCAAATCGTGCAAGAACAAGAACTCCATATGCTTTGCGAAGCAAAGGGGAGGCATAGACCAAGCCTCCAAAGGCGAAAAGGCTAAGAAATCTAAATATTCAAGATGTGACTCAGTCCTCATAAAACCCAAGTGGAGCAACCTTTTCTAATGAAAGGTCCCATGGTGGAGGAAGACGAACATCACCACGGGCAGCTTTAAAAGTGGTCAGCTAGAACATTTAGGGGATTGGGGAGCCCTACAACGATCAGGGCTTTGCTGAATTTCTCAAAGGTGGACAAGCCGAACATATGCTTTTTTCTGATGGAAACCCAAAACAAACTGAAGAGTTTTAAAAATATGGGCAAGAGTCTAGGCATGGAGCAGCAATTTCACTTTGATCCTGTTGGATTGGGAGGTGATCTTTCACTTTTTGGAACACATCACATTACTCTGGAGGTTTTGTTTGCAAACAACAGAATCATTGATGCGAAAGTTGTGGTAGTAAAGGAAGATCCCACCTTCATTTCTTTCATTTATGGGGGGACACCGTGAGATCGTAGAGAGATACTATATATATAGGAAAACGTGGAGAGTTGGCTGTGTTTAGAAGATTTTAATTCATATATTAAGTGGAAAGAGAAAGAGGGTGGGTCAGAAAAAGTCTCCTATGATTGTTATGAATTCAAAGAAATGGTGAATCTTTGTGGTCTCTTGGATCTGGGGCATAATGGTCTTGCTTATACATGGTCAAATAGAAGAAAAGGAGATGCCTCAATTCGGATCAGACTTGATCGAGCTTTCTCAAATGCTGTTTGGAGATGCCAATACATGCATCTTTTGTCGAACTTGCACTGGAGTCAGACCACCATCTTATTTTGGTTGACATTGTGGGAGGAAAGTGTAGAGGTAAAAGGCCATTTAGGTTTGAAGTATGTGGTTCAAACATCCTAAGGCTGAGGGGTTGCAAGAAAGGCTTGGACTAATCAAGTTCAAGGTTGAACTACTGAAATGCTTTCTTGAAAAAATGGAGAACAGCAAAACATTCTTTATCATTTGGAACAAAGAGAGTTTTGGAAGGGCGTAGAAGAATATACAGGAATTACAAGAAAAGTGAGGATTATTCCCTGTTGTTCATGGACTCTATATCAAACCAAATTGATGAACAACACATTTGAAGAAGAAAGTTGAAGCAAAAATCAAGGATTAGTTGTCTTCAAGGGCCCTTAACACCTCATTCTTTCATGCAACAACTCTTCAGAGGAGACACTCCAACAGAATTTTGAGATTGAAGAATTCAAAACAAATCAAGAGAACATTGAAGATATATTAACCCGATCACTTAGAGGAAGCCTTTACATCTGAATTTGTGAAAATGGAAGCTCTGCAGAATTTATTGGACACTATTGAACCAAATATCTCTGGAACTATGAATGAAGAATTGGAAAGAATGCCTTATGAGGTTGAAATAAAGAATGCCCTATTTGAAATGCACCCTCCTAAGGCCTAGCTAGGCCCCGATGGGCTACCTCCACTTTCTTTCAAAAACTGTGGGATGATGTAGTCATGACCTTGTGACTTTTGAACTTGACTTTTTCAAAACAGGTTTAATGAGCAAGGAGATAAATGCATCTTACATATGCCTCATTCCAAAATCTAAAGAAGTAGATACCTCAAATCAATTCAAACCAATAAGTCTTGGTGGAGTTGCTGCGAAAGTGGTCTTAAAAGTGTTAGCTACTTAGTTACAGTGTATTCTCCATGATATCATTGCTCCCCTTCGGTCTGCATTTATTCCTAAACCGATTAATATTAGATAACTTGTTTATGGCCCATGAGACCTTTCATTATGTGAAAAAGAAAAAGGAAAAAAAAGAAGGAAAGGGAAGAAAAAATGCATGACTTTGAAGTTGGACATGAGGAAAGCCTATAATATGCTAGAATGGGTTTAAGTGGACGCTATGCAAAGGAAGTTGGGCTTAGTGAAAAATGGATCAAATGGGTTATGGAGGTGTGTTACCACTACTTCTTATAAACTTTTGATCAGTGGCAACATTAGCAATCAAATTTTCCCCACCCGGGGTATACATTAGGGTGACCCCCTCTCACCTAGCCTTTCTATTATCTGCTCCCAAGGGTTAAGTCCAGTCATCAAACAAGCTGAGTCTTATTAGAGGCATTAGCATCAAGCAAAGATCCTCCCCAATCTCACACGTTTTATTTGCTAATGACTGCCTTCTTTTTTTGAAGCCTGACTGGATCTTATTTGTAATCTTAAAGCATGTCTAGATCTTTACTGCAAGTCTGCGGCCAAGCCATAAACCTCCACAAAATTGACCTTGTCTTCAGCTCAAATACCCCTACTAAATTTATGAGGTGGTTCTCTCAGGTTCTAAAGGTCTCTTACACTAAACAGCGTACCAAGTACCTTGGGCTACCACCAGAAGTTGGAATATCAAAGACTCACACCTTTCAATATATTTCAAATCGGGTTACTAAGAGGTTGGAAAGTTGGAAATTGAGATTACTTTCACAAGCAAGGAAAGAGATCATGTTAAAATCACTAGCAGTTGCCCTACCACAATATGCTTGCTCTCATTTCCTGTTACCAAAGGTTGCCTACAAGGAACTAAAGAAAAATGTTGCAAACTTTTATTAGGGAGAAGCTGAGGGGAAAGCTAAAATTCATTGGGGTTCTTGGGATAGAATGTGTAGATCAAAAGAGAGTGGAGGACTTGGTTTCAAAAACTCTCTATACCAAAATATTGCTCTCCTTACGAAGGCAATGATGAGCACATTTATGTGTGAAATCTTAGGGTATAAAATATGCATTTTACACACTTAGAGTGGAGCTACCTTGGGTTTTATGTTGTTTTTGCAGATTTTAGGACTGTTCAAGATTTAAGCAAATATTTGAAGTTTTGGGTATGAAACATGCAATTTTACACGTCAATAAGTCCGTTCAACTTCTCAAGTGCGAAAATGGGCATGATCTGGACATGATGGGCTTGAGATGTGATTATGAGCCAACTCCAAAATATTTTAAAAATAAAAAAGTAAAATTTGATCTACAGTTGAGACTAGAAATTATCAATCAAATCTATAGAGGTATTATTGAGAGAGTCCTAATGGATAAAAGAGTCCTTGCATATTTCAATATCTTATTTTCTATTTGGGATTTGATCAAAGAAAGAAAAAGAGGAAAAAGAATTATATTCAGAGAAGGAAGAGGGGAAAATCCCGTTTTTGAATGTCTCTGTCCAATTTATATCAAGCCCTTCATTGAATGGTCATCCGATGTCCGATCGAACTAATTTTTGGAGGAGAGCTTCACGACTTATTGATCCTCAAATCCAACAGTGGAATTATGCATTTGATCTCTCTAAGTGAGTCTAATTAGTACGCCAAAACCCTAATTGGTTGAGTCAGATAGGAACTCTGAGTTTGATTCAAATTCTGTCAAGATTCATATCCCATGTAAACTCTATAAAAGGAGAGCATACTCCATCAAGGGAGGACGCGTTTTAGAGCTTAGGAGAATCACTCTTTCTTTTCTCTTTAGTTTATTTAGGTTTTCTCTACTTTTCTTTGATTACTTTTGTGAGATTCTAATTTTTAGATTGAATGTTTAGGTTTAATTTTTCTATGTAATGCAATTTCAAGTTCAAGTTCAAGATCAAGTTTCATGTTTCAAGTTTCAAGATTCGTTTTTCTCTGGGTTTAACAATTGCAGATCTAGATCATGGTTGTTAGGGTTGATTGAGATTCGAATTGTCCGTTCAATTCTTTTTTATTTATTTATTATTATTTGAAGTTCAAAGATGCAAGTAAGTAATCTTTTTCAATAATCTTCTCTCCCCCCCCCTCCATTCCCGCTTCTATCTACCCTCCATATTCTTAATTTAGGATTTACTTTCAGCATTTCTTTATTGTTCTCCCTTCCCCTAGGTCCTTGATCAAAGATGCTTACAGTCGTGCCTCTCTTTGGTTAAGGTTTCCATTTTCCTTTTATTGCTTTGGTTATTTCCTTTCTGCAAATTTTTTTTTTGATATACCGATCGGTGGACTGTAAGCTACGGCAAAGGGTCCACGGTCAAAGTCATTATAATTATACTCCCCTTCCCTAGATCCAGAGCTGACACTCGGATCACTTCTTTTTTATTTTTATTTATTTATTGTTCACATTTTTTCTGCCTTTTATTAATTATGTGTTAGTTATGTTTGCTTTATTTTTCGTCTCAATTCGATTGCAATAGATGTATGGATTATGATCGCTCATTTAATTTAATTAATTAATTAAAATATTTGAATCATTGCACTTTCGCAGTACCATTAAGAGATTAAATTCTAAGTGGCATATCTCCTTGAGATCAACCCGTTAACTACACGATACCGTGCGTTTGCGGTTATCTTTATTTCACAAACATGGAACATTTCGGCTATGGTCTCAACCGAATCCCTCTGGGCTACTCTTATCAAATCCATTTACTTTACCTCTTGCAGTTTTTTGGAAGCAAAAAAAGGCCACCAACCCTCTTGGGCCTGGCATAGTCTGTTGGCGGGGAGAGATGCTATGTTAAAAGGATTGATATGGAGAGTGGGACATGGGTCAAAAATTAAAATTTGGGGTGACTCTTGGATACCAAACCTCCCAATGAAGAAACTACAAAAGGAAAAACCGATGGGATGCCCTTTAGAATGGGTCTCAGACCTTATAAATCAAGAAGAGAGACAATGGAGGAGGGATCTACCACTAGAGTTTTTATGCAATAATATACATACCTCAAAGTTTATTTCCTGTTAACAATACTTTATATTGGGCCTGGTCCATCAATGGCAAGATGACTGTTAAATGAATCTATCAAATTTTGATGGAGGAGTAGGTTGGACCGAATACTTCAAGCATATTCCAACTTGGACTCTCATGGAACCGAAGGATTGGAGGTTTATTTGGAAATGCAAGGTCAGTCCAAAAATCAGACAGATTATTTGGAGGATTTGTGCATGGGGTATGGCTTTTGGTATTGCCACTAAAGAAGGAGTTTGAAGACAAATCAAGGATGTTGTAGATGTGGAGTAGTTGTTGAGACAACAGAACATATCTTCTTTAAGTGTGATTGTGGGGGACATCTTCAGTTTGAAAGGATATTTCATTTCTTGTTCTTTTGTTCACATTTCTAGGAATTGTAACGGTGTTTTGCAGATTTCCTAGCCAGGAAAGCATAGTCCTTGACAAGAGAGACTGTGACACTATGTGGGATATTTCCCCTCCCTTGTTGCAAGACTTGTGTGTTGTAACCTCGGTTTTGCCAATTCTTGGAATGAACTTTATTACCAAATAAAAATAAATAAAAAAATTGGACCTAGGATATACAATGATTGGTTTTTTTTTTTCTTTTATTTTTTAAATATTTGACTTCTGACTATAAACCAATTGTAATGGGAGAATTTATGACAACTTGTTGGCCTAATAAGAACAAACGATGCTGCATATAAAATAACATAAGCAATGATTTAACTATTAATTGGAGACACTTAATAAATGATTTTGCCAAACCATTTTGGGTATAAACACGAGCAATAAGTTATTCAACTGTGATTTTAATTGTTATACAGGAATCATAAAGCATAAGATGTAAATTAACTAGCATTATCAAGACAATTTGTCTTTATCTTATAATCTATAAATTGTGTTCTTAATCTAATTATTTTAGCAAGTAATATCGCAAATACCAAATTTCTAGTTCATAAGAAACATACATGTGACCATTTTATAAGGGCCTGTTTTGTTATATGAATTTAGAGATTTCAAATCTCTAGATTCACAAATAAGAGATTTATACCCGTTTGAAATCTAGAGATTCACCATTTTACACTAAAAATATGAATATGTAGATTTATGGGTATGAGGTGAAATCCAGAGATTTCATCCCTACTATAAAAGCGTTAAACATTTGAACTATGACTTCATAAATTTTTTTTAGGATGAATCTACAGATTTCATTCCAAAGATTCAGGCTAACCAAACAGTTAATTTTATGAACCATAATTCCATAGATTTGAAATCTTTAGGTTTTTAAAATCTTCAAACTCAAGTAACCAAACAGGCCCTAAATGCATCTACTAAAATCATATATTATCTGAATGGTCAACATGATGGGTGAGTGGGTCCATATATTTTACCCTATATACGTTTCAAAGACGCAGAAAATTCAATCCCAGCTTTAGCTAGTGTTTGTTTAATAATACATTTTCCTTAAGAACAAACAGCACAAGAAAATTCATTGAATTGAAGAATCTTTTGATTTTTCAATAGATGACAAATGAATTTTAATCATTTTTTGCATCATACTTGATCTAAGATGGTCCAATTGATCATGCCAAATAATAAAACTATTGGAATCAATATTTGTTTTATTAAAGCATGTGTTTCAACCATGCAAATATTTGTGTAACACCAATTGGAAGAAAATATTTAACATTTTTATAGTAATGCATAGATATTCACTTTTACCATCATTTGTAGTCTCAATATGATAATCATTTTAACAAATATTTCTAAACTTAATAAGTTTTATTTGAGACTTACTACAAAATAATGCATTATTTATAGCCAATTTGCTTTCCAGGTAATAATAGATTAGCTCTTCTAGAGCCTTCAATAGTTTTATATTATCAATTATTGTATGAATATTGGCTTCCCCATCATCATATAATAAAAATATTTTTCATTTCTTCATAAAATATGCATCGTAGCACATTAAGGAATCTTCATGTTCTTCATTGGAATGAAACAAAATACATTTAAAAATATGTAAAAAGTCAACATTATAAAAGAAATAAAATTAGAAGGGACAAAGAATTACATTTAAGATAAACAAACTAATATAATATCAATTTTATTTTTATTTAAACTCCAGTAATATAACCAGAGATCTTCAATTATTATCTTCAAATGATTTTGCAACGTCTAGATGTATAGTATCTATGAGGTCATCAAAATCATTTTTTTTATAGATAAAATTTGTTTCAGTATCATTATTTTAGAAAATCAGATTTATCTTCACATTGTTTTCATTCTTTTAATTAAAGCTTGACAAAACTTAACAAAATATTGTAGAATACGACAAATAAATGTCCAATGACATTTCTTACCACATCGATGACAAATATTATCTTTACTACTTGAAGAGTTAAATTGAGAATCATTATTATTCTCTTATTTAATTCCATAATAATTTCAGTAATTCTTCTATCTTTTGTCTCGTCCATGTCTATGGTTATGACTATGATTATAATTTTTTTTTTTTGTAGTGAGAATACGGGGTTAAAACAAGACCCAAAAATAACAAAAAAGATACTACACTGGCTTAGGCAGTAGATCTGCCCTAAGTAACTCCTTCAGATCTACAGAAGGGTCTTGAATAATCAATGAATTACAATCCAACGGAAGGACCATTCTCGAGCACCAATTAGCAGCTTTATTTCCTTCCCTACCCACATGGGTAAATCGAACATGTCCATGCGAGTGGTAGCTTTTCCGGATAGCGAAAATTATGTCACCATATTTTCCATGAAAACTCTCATTTGGCTCCAAATGAGATATAGCTTGCAATGAATCTGATTCCACTTGGACTGGCCACGCCCCTAGATTAAGTGACATGTGAAGCCCTTCTTTTTTCGCCATCAGTTATGCCTCCAGCACATCACTACAAATAACCTTCTTAGAGAAGCCTCCTCTAAAATTGCCATCATGATCTCTTATTACTCCTCCCAATTGGGCAAAATTGTTCTTATTGTAGAAGGAAGCATCCGTATTACATTTGAACCAACCCTCTCGTGGTCTACACCAACTTTCTTTTTTATCATTCGAAGATTGAAATCTCAACGGAGCTTGGCATGACACCCATGCTTCTTTTACTGTGTTATAGAAATCTTCAATAACCACCCGTCCATTTCCTGGCCTAATAAAATCAGGATCATGATGATCTTTATTTCTCCAAAACCACAAGAAATAGAGAACACAAACAAAATTCTCGGACCAATCCAATGCCCATCTGGATGCATTACCATAAGTGTTAAGAACGTACCATTGTTTCATGCAGCAACCAAAGAAACAATCCCTGTTCAGAGGAGCCACAAGCTGAAGCCAAATACCCTTGGCGAAAGAACAGTCTCTAAATATATGTAAATTATCTTCAATTTCAGTTTGGCAAAAGTCACAACGATCCTCGTCTTGTAAGTGCAGGTATTTCATACGAGCCTTGGTTAACAGTCTGTCTCGCCTTGCTAACCAGAAAAAAGAGCATAATCTTGAAGGCAGCTTGAATTTCCAGCACCTGTCCCAGAATGTTGAACTATAAATATCTTGTTGAGTCCCCTCTTCAGTAGCAAGAGCTTCATATGCAGATATAATTGAAAATCTTCCATCAGATGAAAGTTTCCAGATGTATCTATCCTTTACTGCTTCTTCTGATGGTGGCAAACACTCCTGGATTTTCTGACTTATGTCATTCGGTAGCCAATCATCAAGGTTTGGGGGCCATGTTCCTCCAAACCTGCTATACATCAAACTAATACTTTTCCATACCATTGAATCAGGGATAGTATTAAATGCCTTATCTTCAAGAATGTAATCAGGATCCAACCAGCAGTCCTTCCAAAATAAAGCTTGTTTCCCATCACCCAAAACTACTTTACAATGATAGCGTACAGTGGGAGCCTCTCTTGAGATCGCCTTCCATAGTGGTGAGTCGATAGCTGAAAATTTGAGAGGGTGGGATCTCCTTCCTGTGCCATATTTCTCATTCAAAATGGTTGCCCACATTGAATCTTGTTGAAGGTACCCCCATGCTAATTTCATAATAAAAGCTCGATTCATTTTGTGAAGACTTTTGAAACCTAAACCGCCATTCTTCTTCGCTTGACACATGCCCTTCCAACTTACTAAATGGATTTTCCTATGCTGTGAACTATCTCCTCAAACAAAGGATCTTGTAGCTTTCTCAATCTCACTAAGTACACCCTTGGGTAAACTCATCGATTGCATAGTGTAGTATGGAGTCGCCTGCAAAACAGATTTGGCCAAAACAATTCGCCCTGCTAATGACAAAGACTTTACTTTCCATGATGATAACCGATTCTTTACTTTGGAAATAATATAATGGTAATTTCCTTTTTGATTCTTGCCATTCCATATTGGTACACCTAGATAGCATCCGATATCTTCTGTTATCGAAAAGCCACTAGTGCTAGCAATATTCCTTCTTAATTGTCCTTCTACATTTTTTGAGAAGTAGAGGCAAGTTTTTTCCATACTTACTTGGCTTCCTGAAGCACTGCAGAATTTATTCA
This sequence comes from Hakea prostrata, assembly GCF_041222555.1. NCBI lineage: Eukaryota > Viridiplantae > Streptophyta > Magnoliopsida > Proteales > Proteaceae > Hakea > Hakea prostrata. The sequence goes on along the minus strand of NC_142610.1, from coordinate 3,926,711 downwards.
AGCAATCTTTAATATTACCAATTTGCTCCATAGATGCCTCAGCAAAAAGAACTACATCATCCGCAAACATGAGGTGGGAAATCCCTTTACCATCTTTACGGAATTTGAAGGGGATCCATCTTCCTGCATCAACATAATCTTGGATAATATGCGTCAATCTTTCCATACATAAACAAACAAATAAGGAGATAGCGGATCTCCCTGGCGGATCCCCCTTGAGGGTTGGAAAAATTCTGTCAGTTCACCATTCGAGAGAATATTCAATTTAGAAGTTGTCACACACATCATAATAACTTGAATGAGATTCTGGGGTACTCCGACTAAAGTTAGAGACTCAGCAATAAAATCCCACCGAATTCGATCATAGGCTTTTTCCAGATCAATTTTGATGGCCATATATTTGACGTTTCTGCTACTACTTCTCATTGAGTGAAAATTTTCTTGGGCTATAATGATATTCTCCTGGATGTAGCGCCCTGGCACAAAGCTAACCTGATTTGGGGATACTAGACTTGGCATGAATTCCTTCAGCCTATTAGTAATGACTTTTGTTAAGATTTTAAAGCTAACATTGCATAAAGAAATAGGCCTGAACTGAGTGATTTTCTCAGGATTCTCTACTTTAGGAATTAAAGTAATGAAAGTTTCGTTAAGCTTACTATCCATTCTTCCTGCAAAAGCATCTTTAATGGTATTGTAGACAACTTTTCCAGTAATAGCCCAAGTCTTCTGATAGAAAGTAGCTTGAAATCCATCTGGTCCAGGGGCCTTCCAGGGGCCCATTTGTTGGATAGTCTTGTAAATCTCATCGTCAGAAACATTCGAGCCTAACATAGCAAGCCAGTCTGCATCCAGGATTGGGTAGCTATGATTAGAAGAGATAGGGATTACCTCTTGAGTGTCTGTAGAAAAAAGGTTTTTGAAATAATCTGTGACATGTTGTTTAAGCAAATTAGGCTCATGAACCCAATCGGCATCACTGTTTCTAAGTCCCTCAATCCTATTTCTTCGCCTTCGAACAACCGTAGAAATATGAAAATACTTAGTATTCCTGTCTCCTTGTATAATCCAATTTTTTCGAGATTTTTTTGTGCCCACATAATCTCCTCTCTACAGAGGATTCTCTAAAGATCAGTCTGAAGCTCTTTTTCAAGTCTTATTAGGAAAGGGTTTGGCAATCCTGAATTTAGTTTTTTCTGAATACCTCCCAAACGAGCATTAAGTATACGCTTCTCTCTGTCTAATCTGCCAAATGAATTCTTATTCCATTCCTTCAAATTATCTTGCAAATAATCAAGAGCTTCGATAAACCTGGAACTCTCACTCCACCCCTTCCGAACCACTTCTTCAAAATTGTCATGTGTAAGCCACATAGCTTCCATGCGAAAAGGACGATATCGCCTAGGACCCTTACTAGGATGGATGTCAATCAATAAAGGATGATGATCTGATTTAATTCTAGGAAGTACCTTCACCAAAGCATCCGGATACCAGAGTCTCCAATCCATTGTACACAAACCGCGATCAAGTTGCCTGAATACACGTCTGAAGCCTCTCCACTTTGGACCAATCCAGGTGAATTTTGGTCCTGAGAAGCCCAAATCAACGAGGCTACAACGGTTCAAGTTCTCTCTAAAGAAAGAACATCTTCTCATAGACAAAGGAGCTCTACCTCTAGTCTCTGATGAGTCCAGAATGTCATTAAAATCACCTGCAATAAGAGTTGGTGTCTGAGATGTGCTTAAGAAAGTGTGGATGTCCACCCACCCTTGTCGACGCTCAGACTCGATGGGACTAGCATACATAGCTGCTAACTTCCACTGTTTACTATTACTTTGATCAAAAACATCCATAATCAGAAATTGACTGTGACGTTGACGTAAGGACACTTGAAACTGCTCATTATATAATATAAAACAAATTCCTCCAGACATCCCAACAGCATCACTCTTGAAGCTCAATGCCCCTCTGAGTTTTTTAATGACTCCATCCGCTCTAGAACCACTAATTCGAGGTTCCATGATAATCACACAATCTGGATTATATATTTTTTTATAAAAATTCAGCGTGGTAACAAATGTTTTACTACCAGCTCCCTTGCAGTTCCAAACAAAAATCTTCATAGGAAACTTGAAGAAATTAACAATCATCATCCATATGCTCATCACTCCCGTAGGGGTGATTTAATTCTTTATTAGAAAACTCATCTCCTCCAAAAGTATCTCTATTAATTATATCATCAGGAGGTTTTCCCAATTCGCCTCTCAGAGACAATTGTTCCACCTCCATTTGATTGTCCGTAGCAGGGTTTACCATTATATTCCATTGCAAATTAGGATTCAAATTCTCCTTTGCCCCTAATTTGTCTTGCGAACTCATTATTTGAACACTTTCTTGGGATGCTTTATTTTGGATAGAGTTTTGCACACAATGGATATCCTGGGAAAGTGTTTGATTCTTGCCTCGTATCTGTCCCAATTTGTTTTCCTGTAAGTTGTGCACTTCTTGACAATCTCCTATGCTAACCGGTTTGTGACAGTGAGCATTCTCCCTTGGACTTCGATCTCTTTGTGGAGACCTTTCTCTTGAAACAACTTTAATCGTCTCCGGAACTCTAGAGACATCAGAGTTGGTTTGGGACTCAATGACCATCTCATTAGGCTCATTCGTCATTAATGCTGCAAATCTAGATCCCGTTGTTGATCCAACTGCTCCATTCCCAACATGGGTTGGATTGGAATTTCCCCTTCCCTGATCTCTGTTTCCGGTTCCAAATTCACTGCCACTAACTCTTCGATTATCCTTTCTGAATTTCGTCTTTTGAGCCTGCATCCAAGGACCGTAAGTGTCATCTGGAGCCAAAACACCCTTCTCTTTTTCCTTCAACTTAGTTAATCTTGCAACCACCTCTTCCTGCACAACCTCTGATTCAACATTCACTACCTGTTGCACCATTGAACATTGCTCCTTTTGGTGTCCAAATTTCCCACAAGAATAACATAACAAATGCATAGACTCGTAAAGAATCTGATGTATCCATTTATTCAACCTAAATTTTGATAATAATGGTTTAGTAATATCTACTTCAACACATACTCTGGCATACTTACCTCTCAAAGCTTGCTTTGTAGTGTCATCAACTTTGATGACTTTCCCTACTCGACTTCCCTATCTGTGGAGGAAACGAGTATCAAAATATTCAATTGCCACACTTGGGAATCTCACCCATACTATCAATTTTTTTAGTATCTCTTCCTCTGCTTTAAAATTCGGTTCCCACCTCCTTACAGATAGATAGTGATCATAAATTATCCATGGCCCATCTGTAAGAACTCTCTGGTAATCCTCCTGTAAACTGAACTTTGCAATGTAAAAAGCATTACCTATGTCAATCAAATCTAGGGCACCACTTGGTTTCCATAGCACATTGATTCTTCCTAATAAGGTTCTGTAACTAACAGTTTTCCCTACTAACTTAATAATCAAAGAAAGTTCCCAAGGTTTCCGGATTCTAACATTTTCTTCCTTTGTCAGGGTGATGGTAGGGCAAAAATTCTCCTCTCCCTCAAGCAAAAATGAATCTTCCTCATCATCAGATTCCCATTCAGATGAGACGGCAGCAAGGAAATCCTCTCGATTCAAATCTTCTGTCCATAGTATCGTCTTTCCCATGTAACAATTGGTTCCCTAACAACAATTGAGCATAGGATTTTTTCAAGGAAATATCTGTTGAGTTCAAGTCTCCAGCTCCTCTCTTAACCTTTTTATTACTCCGACGAAGTTGATCGAGTTCTTCCACCGACGAAACGTCTCCTCCGCCTCCAGCCATCGATTCCGCAAACCCTATTTCGCCTCCAGCTCGATGCAAAGATTTCGGTTGGCTGAACAAAGTAATAGAATATGATAAATTAATTATACTTTGATTCGGTTCTTCCTCTGGGTTGCCAACGTGTGTTGAAGAGAAACTAAGCAATGTTTGGTTCTCACTTCTCAATAACGTGTTTGGATCTCACTTCTCAATATTGTCAGATGTCACTTTAATTCAACTTAAACAAATGTCAATTCAATTACTTTGGTATGTACTATGATTATAATTTATCTTCTTTCATACTTATTATGAATTGCTGCATTTACTTTGGGAATAGAGCAAAACCAGTAAAACGAGCTTCATGAATTTTTTTTATTAATAATTTCTTATTTTGCCCAGCCACAAGGAGGCATGAGATCAATTCAAAGTATCTTTTAAAATCTTTTTCATGATATTGTTGTTGTGATAGCACATTTGAAGCATGAAAAGTTAAAAAATATTCTTTTTTCCAGTACGTCATTATCAATAATATTTTCTCCACATAATTTCAATTGAGAACTAATTTTAAAAACTATTAAATTGTACTCATTTCACAGTTTCAAATCTTGTAACTTTAAGTTTATCTAACAATATTTGTGATGCAAAACTAAAAATCACTATATACAATAAATAAAATCATCATGTTGAGATTGATTAATGACAAACCACAATTGTCAGGGCAACCTGAAGTATTGCATGGCCGCATAGGCTACTATAAGTAATACAACTTTTTAATTTTATATGATTATCCTTATAAGCAATATAAATTCCATACCAATAAAATATTGAATATTATGCTAATGCAAATCTAATAGGATAAAATCAACAAGTAATAAAACAAAGCATGAGATATAAATTATATACCAAAATACATATATACACAACTAATAATTATCATGATACTTAACATAATTACTAAAACAAGTGTCTAGAAACATAAAATAAAATGTAAGAAATGATAATAGCAAACCATCACTTATTACAGAAAAATCTAAGAAATGAAATCTTGAATCATAGCCATATTTTAAATTTTCTATTATCACAACAAATATTCATATATTTTCAGCTTACTATATAAATGAAATTTCTAAACACATTATTTAAATTATAAAAAATAAATAAAATGACAATCCCCAAAAAGAAAAAAAGATTCATTGATAAAATTTCAAAGAAACTTTATTATACTAATAACACTTAATGACCTAATATCTTATTATTTGTTTGACTCTAAGATTCAATAAACTACATTATAATATTCGCAAATACCAAATTGCAAGTTAATAAATATGCATTTTGTCATCTTATAGACGTATCTACTAAAATCATATATTATCTGAATGGTCTACATGATGGGTGAATGTGCCCATCGATTTCACTCTGTATACTTTTCAAAAACATAGAATGTTCAATTTCAACTTTAGCTGGTGAATATCTAATAATAATTTCCCTTGAGAACAACCAACATAAAAAAATTCACTTAATTGAAAAATCTTTTGGTTCTTTAATAAATGACAAATGAATTTTCAATAATTTTCGTATCATACTTGATCCAAGATGGTCCAACCGGTCATGCCAAATAATTAAACTATCGGAATCAATTTTCTTTTAATTTACTCAAGCATGTGTTTCAACTATGCGAATATTTGTGTAGTATAAATTAGGAGAAAATATTTAACACTTTTGTAGTAATGTGTAGATATTCACTTTTGCCATTATTTGTATTCTCAATCTGATAATCATTTTGACAAATAGCTTTGAAACTTAATAAGTTTTTTTTTAGACTTATTACAAAATAATGCATTATTTATAGTCAATTTGATTTCCCTAATAATAATAGATCAACTCTTCCGGAGCCCTCAACTAATGTTATATTACCAATTATTGTATGAACATTGATTCTCACAACATTAAATAAGAGAATTTTTTTCTCTCAATATAATATGCATTGTAGCACATTAAAAAGTATTTAAATTCTTCATCAAAATGAAACAAAATATATCAAAAGATATATAGAAAGTCAATAATAAAAAACTTATAAAGAAAAAAGATTAAATTTAAGATAAACTAACATATGAGATGAGATTAGTGGAGAAAATAATTACAAACTAGCATAATATCAATTTTATTTTTATTTGAACTCCAATAATATATTTTCAAAGGAGTCTGCAACATCTAAATGTGTAGTATTTATGAGACCATCAAAATCATTCGCATTATGAGCAAAATTTGCTTCAATGTTATTATTTTGAAAAGCTATATTCATCTCTACATTATATTCATTCCTTTAATTGAAGCTTGACAAAACTTAACAAAATATTGTGGAATATAACAAATACGTGCCCAATATATAACATTTCATACTACATCGATGACATATATTATCTTTACTCCTTGTAGAGTTACATTGAGAATCCTTATTTTTTTTATTTATTTATATATAATGATGGTAATTATTCCGTCTTTTTCCTTGTCCACTTCTACAGTCATGACCATAATTATAATTTTGTATTCCTTCAAGCATATCATGAATTGATGTATTCACTTTAAGGAGTGGAGCAGAACCAATAGAATGAACTTAATGATTTTTCATTAATAGTCTATTATTTTACTCATCTACAAATATACATAATATCATTCAGAGTATTTCTTAAAACTCTTTTTACAATATTGTTATTGTAACAATACATTTGAAGTTTGAAAATTTGTTGGCAAGTCTTCATCAATAATATTTTCCCCACATAATTTCAATAGATAATTAATTTAAAAAACTATAAAATTGTATTCATTTATAGTTTTAAATTTTGCAACTTCAGGTGCATCCAACAACATTTGTAGTACAAAATTCGCAATCACAATATACAATAAATAAAACCATCATGTGAAATTGGTTAATGATAAACCACAATTGTCAAAGCAACCCAAAGTGTTGCATGACTACATATGTTACTATAATTAATACAACATTATAATTTTATATGATTACGCTTATAAATAATATAGATTCCATACCAATAAATACTGAATATCATACTACTACATATCCAATAGAATGGAATCAATAAATAATAAAACAAATATATAAATTATTTGTCAAAAAATGCACACATTTACACAACTAATAATCATTATGAAACTTAACGTAATAATCAACTCAAGTGTCTAGAAACATAAAAGAAAATAGAAGAAAGGATAATAACAAGCCATTACTTGCTACATAAAAATTTAAAAATTGAAACCTTAAATCATAGGTCATGTTTAATGAATTTTCTATTATCATATTGAAGATTCATATATTTTCAATTTATCATAAAAATAAAATTTCTAAATATATTATCAATAAAATTTTAAATCACAAAAAAAAAAAAATGACAATCACCAAATTACTTAGAAAAAAAAAAAAAAAAAAAAGAAAGATTCATGCAAGTATTATAATATTTTAATTTTTTTTAACATGTTTATATATTGATAAAACTGTCAAAGAAATCATATTATATCAATAAAACTGAATGATTTAATATCTCATCATTTGTTGATTATAAGATTCAATAAATCACATACTTTAATCATAATGCACTTACACTCCAAGATGCAAGGCAAACTCCATTGTTCACAAAAATGTGTGGGAAGATCGATCGTCCTTTTCATCTTGGAATAGAAAACATAGTGATACATAGTCTATCGTTTTTTTCTTCTCAAAACACAATACTTTGAGCGAAGTTGTGCTGATAATGTGTTATAAAATAAAGAAATATATTCAATATAAGAATAATTAGGACAAGATGAGTTCAACTCTTTTATTGAGTTATTCATTACATATTTATAATGGAACTAACATTTTATCTGATATGGAAATATCATAGTCTATAAAAAAATACAATATACGACTCACACACACTATAAGATGATCTTGATATGGAATGACGGATTGTTAAGATCTTCGGTTAATATGGGAATGCGGATTGTCAAGATTGCACGCTAAAATGGTTGAGATCTTTATTTGGAAGTTATATATTTTCTTATGATCTCTTTAGGAGTAATGGACATCTATAAATAAATATTATTTATAACATGTATTATACCATCAAGAGTGCGTGGGTGACATAGCGCGTATGCAAGAGCCACACACGGGCGGGAGCGAACAAATCGTTTAATCTCCTCACCTTTGATCACGTGATTTTTTTTTTTTTTTTATTTTTTTTAACCCTCAAGATATTTTGAAGGTCAGGGCTTTTGTGATCCGGCTGTCCAAATTACCAACCTTCCTGTCCCGTCACCAAGAATACAACCAAGTCACAGACTTTGTAACTGAATAGTCGAAACTCTTCCTGGAAGGACCACTTATAGTGTTACACTCCACATAGCATATGCTAGCTGGTGTATTTCTGCAGTCCAAAGGTTTCCCCTTGGCAGGACCTATTAGAAATTATGAAACCAGGTTTCGTTCCTATCAGTCCTTAACATGAGTCTGGCTTGAAGAAGTTCAAGAGACTGGAAGAAGAAGAAGAGGTCTAGAACAGACTTATAAGATACACAATTCCTAACGATCTCAATCCTTATTAGGTAAGTGAAGACATAGAGTAAAACACATAAAATTTAATCTTTTCAACAATTTTAAAAGGCAGTTACTCCGAATCCTTCGGTGCACCATCCATGCCTAGCTTTCAGAAGTCTATCAGAGCTAATGTCCAGCCACAACCAATTGCCCCGACGCACACAAAGAAGCGGGACTTATGTTGGAATTTAGGACTAGCACATCGGATCTTAATAGTTTTCTAAAATTAAACTGGTCTTACTTGGAGGAATTTATGCCAGATTCATCCTTGTAACAGTAATTAAAACTTGTTTGAAAGATTAAAAAAAATGAATACCAAAAATTTACAAGAGTAGGAATTTACAGATGAAATGCATACCACTTTTCACCAAATTTAGCGGCAGAGCCGACCATTTATGGTTATGTGGTCTAATGAGATGCATGAAAAATTATCGAGGGGCCTAGGAGATGAAGGAAGCACGACTGTAGGCTATTCATCCCAAATCCTTCCTCGAAGAAATTAAAGAAAGAAATGAAAGAAGTAAATATACATATAAAGTGCATGATGATGCATGATGTCAAAGTTTAGAGGGGCCTAAGAGAGATGATAGAAGCACGACTGTAGGCTTTCATCCTCAAATCCTTCCTCTAAGAAATTAATAGAAAAAAGAATAAAAACAGAGGCACAAGATGAGCTAAATCTTAACCACTTAGGGTTCCCTTTCGGGATCCCCGAAGTGTTAACTAAATACTAAGTAGAGAAGAAAAGATCCAAACATACCATTATGTAAACTTTTCTTTATTTCTTCAAAAGCATGTTACAAGAGAGCTTGATACAAGAGAGAGCCAAGAAGAGAGAGAGAGACTTCACACCTCCACCTTCATCCTTTTGCTATCCTTCCTCTCTCTATCTCACACTAACTACTTCTATTTATAGGCAAAGGGTGCCTCCTATTCCTAAATACACATGTCACCATTTTAAGCTAAGTTGTAATGTACTATTACACTTGTCAAATTACTACAAAGATGGAAGTAAAAGGACGAAGGTACATTTTTCAGGGTACTAGAATACCCTTAGCCCTTTTTGGTATTTACAACATTGTCCACTGAGGTGTCACTTTAATGATTAAAGAATGATCCCATGCAACACCCTCTACGCATGCAGCTTTGTACTTCTGCTGGGGACCGTAGATTTGGTATTTCTTCAAGAACCACCCCGTGGCATTCCATGTAGTATAAAACTACTGTTTTCCACATTGGTTTGGTTCAGGTGTGTAACCCATATTTTACAGACAGGGTTCTTGCCTGGCATACTTTTATCCTTAGCATGCTAAAGTGTGATGAACACTACGTTTTGTAACCCGTGTTCAGGGTTAGCCGGTTTTATACTAGCATGGCCTAGTTTACCCAATGTTTTTCATGCTTGGTACTAGCATGGATCCTATTGTAGCCCGGATCGAGGGTTAAGGACAATTATGTAGTTTTACATGGTTGTCCTATGAACCATGTGGTCCTTTATGGATTGGGCCAAAATCCTTGTGGTTTTGTTAAGGTCCACAAAAACCATCCCTAAGTTTAACGTCATTTGGGTGTGAGACGGATGGTTAGGGAATCACCCATTTGTTCAATCTACATTTCCAGTAGATTTTGTGATGTTGACGGAGACTTTCCTTTGTTATGTCTTCGTCGTACTATTTCATATTCAGTGTCTTCTTGTGGGGTCAATGTTCTTTCTTGTTCATCCTGTGGGTTTATGGGCCCACGATAGCTTCCGCCGTATTGTGTGAATTTTTGTTGGAGGAGAGCTTCTATTTCTCCAAGTATTTCTGTTTTGAAGGCCTCCATTGGTGATTGTGGGCTAGAGCCTGGTGATACTTGTTCAACTTGTTGAGCTTCGTTTGCTGATGGAGTATCTTGTGCTTTGTAAAGTTGTAGCTCAGCTAAGAGGCTTTTGTTCGAAGCTTCTAATCGCTGAATTAGTCTTTCTTTTGTAGCATTTTCTATTTGTAACTTGCTTATCCTCATAGAACAATTGGCTACTTGATCCAAGAGTTCCCGGTTTTTGTTCTTGATTGGCTCGCATTGTATACAAGTTGTGTTCCTCTGAGCCATGTTGGAGAAAGAAGGTTGTTGAGGAGGAGCATTACGTAATTTTGGATCTACGTAATAAGTTGGGCCAATCATCGACTTGGCAAAAATCTGTGCTTGTTCGAGGGTCTCATATCCCTTGAAGAAAGGAGTGGGATAACCCTTTGTAGCTTCTGCAACATCTTCCCAATCAAGAAAAATGCCAGTATTGTGTCCTTGGTAGACGACGTAGAACTTCGCCTTGCCTTTCTTTGTTCGCAATTGTCCGTATAGGAAAGCAGCAGCATGTATGGCATTGGCTAATCCTGAGATAGCTTTATGTTGAGTGATGCACTTGTTTGCATTGTACCATATGTTGTCCAAACATATTTGTTCTTCATCACTGATCATATAGCCATTGCTATTTTCAAACTTCATGTGAGAGTTTTTGAACAGAATATGTTTTCCAAAGTTTATAGTTTCTGGGGGAGAGGGAATTCTGTGTGGTGAGAAAGAAGGGAATGTGCGAGCTGCACTGGTATTTGAATTACCGACTGTTCCCATTATGCTGGCCGGTAAACGCCGTGTTTGTGGTGAGAAAGTATTATTCAATAATTGTGAAGGGGTTATCAGAGGAGAAGCTGTAGAGCTTTGTTCTGGAGTTGTATTACTCCTTTGTATGAGATCTCGGATCATATCATCTTCCTGTGTAATCATAAAATAAAGGTGGTTAACCAGGGTCCTGTAAAATTTGGTGTATCCTGGATAGTAAATCAGCAGTTTTGTTATCTACACCTTTTATATGTTCTATTGTAATTTTATATCCTCTATTATAAAAATGGTTTCTTAAAAGAACCCATCTCCTATATTGTATTTTCCTTTCATTTAAATTATTATATGCCTTGACTATGGCTTCACAGTCTGTTCTAATTGTAAATGGTCGATTTGTTAAGAATATTTCCATACAATCAAGTCCTTTTAATAAGGCCTCAATTTCGTATTCAACAGAGGTCAATGTTTTTATACTAAACTTTCCTGAGTTATACCTACTGATTTCTTCAGTTGATTTAGGGTGTTGTTCTGATGGTTTAATTTTTAAAATGGCTCCCAGCTAGCTTCACAACCATCAGTTTCTATTATTCGATAATCCTTATCTGTAGGTAATCTTAATGAGGGAATATTTAAGAAAAGATTTTTAATTTTTTGTACAAGAAGAATATCTTGATTATTCCATCTGTGTTCGCCATTCGATGAAGTTTTATGGTGTAACGGTCCTAAATATTTTCCTAAGTTTTGTATAAAAGGTCTAGCTTGATTAGCTAAGCCTAAAAATGATCGAATTTGTGTTATAGATGTTAATTTATCAGGAAAGTCATGTATTTTTGTGGCAATATGGGGTTGTAACTTAATAGTACCATTGCCTAATTCCATTCCTAAGAATTTAATGTATTGTTTACCAATTTCCATTTTCTTTTTTGAAATAATTATACCATTATTCATAAATTCGGCAAATATTATTTTCAAATGACTTATATGTTCTTGAGGTGTTTTACTATAGACTAAAATATCATCTATATAGACTATAGCAAATTTCTTATGTTTTAAAAATATATCATCCATTCGTCTTTGAAAGACAGATGGAGCGTTTTTTAATCCAAAGGGCATTACTAACCACTTGAAATGTCCTAAGGTTGTAGAAAAGGCTGTCCATTCTATCGAGTCTTTATGCATTTTTATTTGGTGGAAACCTAATTTACAATCAAATTTGCTAAAAATTGTACAATCTTGTATATGACTTAGCAAATAATCTCTTTCAGGTATTTTGTAAGAATCTTCATGTGTGTTATCATTTAATCTTTTATAATTTATTACCATTCTGGTTTTTCCTCTAATTTGTTCAGCATGATTATTTACAATGAAGGCTGCACTAGAATGTCGAGAATTTGATTTTTGTATTAATTTATATTCTAATAATTCTTTCATGTGTAATAGAAATTCTTCATTATCTTTAGGTGTATATTTCGCCAGTCCTGTATCTATTCGCATTTCAGGATTAATTATTTCTAATTTACAAATTGGTTTTGTAACATTCCAATGTTTAAGTGGATTATCATTTGCTATGATTTCTAGTTTTTCTAAATTTCTAATTATCTGTTGGATTTCATTGTTTGAGTCAAGACTATAATATAAAGATTTACCTGTGATTAGATGTTCAAAATGTTCAGGTTCTATTATGCAGAAGTCATTCATTGTTCCTTTTTCAGAAGTTTCTGCAATATGTTCATTGTATTGTAATGGAAGTGGAGGTAATCCACATTGATTTCGTGTACAGGCGCATGTGTTTGAAGAAATGTTAATGGGTTTTGTTTTTTGAGTTTTGGAAGTCAGCTTAATGATTCCACCACGCGAAGTTGCCGACTCTGATTGGGTGATGCGACGGCGTGACGCGCGATATTCATTGGTAGAAACCGTGGGTGTAAGGGTAGAACCATCAAAGAGAAGAAGGGCCTCTTTGGTGATTAGAAGACCCGCATTTTGATTTAAAAGGAAATTTAGGCCTAAAAGCATATCGATAGAAGGGGGCATGTCAGTTTTGATATAAACAGTGTCAAGGGGGTAGGAAAGAGAATATTGTTTACAATGGTTGCGAAAAGCAATTGTGGAAGGTTTGAGTTGATGAGTATATATGTGGGGAATATTATCAATTCCATAACTGATCGTGGTTTGTGGGTCAGATATGGGCTGAGTATCATGTTCAGAGATAAAATGGGAAGAAAGGAGGTTTTTTGTACAGCCGGTGTCAACATGGGCGATAAGAAATATCTCTTTGTTAGTGGAAAGAATTGTTAGTTTGATTTTGACCAAAAGAGTATGTAAAGTTGGTTGAGGTGAACATTGGAAAGTGGGAAAAGAAGCGGGGTCAGAGTTTGTGGAATATTCAGTGTTGTATAGCTCGGTAGGCGGTGATTGAGAATGTTGTTTTAATTGTAATAATTCAGTAATATATTGGACCTGGGAGGTTAAGGTATGAAGAGTTGTGTGCATGGTTTGAATATCAGATTTAATAGAGACGATATCAGATTCGAGGGCTGAAACGCGAGTTTGAAGTTGTGCATTATTTGATTCAATGTGTGTTAATCGAAGATCAGAAGGGGCTGTGGGAGCCTGTATAACTGGTGTGTTTGGGGTTGAGGTAGGTGAGAGAAGAGTTATATTTGAATATTCGGGTGTGCGTAAAAATGGAGAGGTTTTGCCAGTAAGGCAAGAGTTACATGCTTCTTTATAACATTTGTTACATTGATACCGGTTTTGTAAAGATGGTCAAAAGCCACAGTAGAGACATCCTATTTGTAGGTTGCCTTTGTTGTTTATCCAATTATGAGAACAACTTGTCATTTAATAAATATGGTTTAAATTGATGTTGTGGAATAATTCTTCTATTGGTTTTTGTTCAAGATCTTCTTGTTCTATATCTTCCCTATCATGGATAGTAATTATACTATAAATGCTTTCTGTATCAGAAACATCTTTGTCAATTTCTAATAACGCTTGATTTGTATTTTGTACTAAATAAGCATTTTGAGTATATGTATTTTGTAAATTGGGACAATTATTACTAAAATGTCCTGTATTGCCGCAGGTATAACACTTTAATTGTTGTTTATATGTCCTTCTAGGGTCATATCGTCTAACATGTTTATCTTGAGATAAAAATGGTTTTCGAGCTGTAGATTTTCGGATAGAGTAATTGGAATTTGTTTTTCGAGGTTTACTAGTATAGCTATTTTGGCTTTTAGTGGAATTTGTATTGTATTTAGAATTCTGGTAATTTCTATTTTGTTTAGCTTGTTTTCTATAGAATGGTATATTTCTATTGTATTGTTGTGGGACATACATTATATCGCAATAGCTATTATCACCCTTTAATTGTTTTTGTGCTAATTGATCTGCACATTTAGCTTTGAGTGTTTCCATTATAAATTGTATTTTTATACCGAGGCCGTGCATATCTGCTTTAGTTATATGCTCAGCATTGTCTTTTAAAAATTTATTCCAAGCTTCGAGTATTTGTTGTCCTAATATTCCAGGTAATTTTAAGAATAGTTTGTCACTTATTTCTTTATTAAAATATAATCCAGATTTTATTCCATGATACATGTAATCATTACAAAATTGTTTAATATATCGAGTAATCTGTTAACGACATTTGTTCTAATGTTTTTAAGGCATCAGCCTGTTCTGTGGTGTTTCCTAAATTTGGGTCTTTTCCAGTGACTAATTGTCCTACATAATTTAAGAAATTGAAGGGATTATTTCCTAGATTTATTAAATATTGATATGTGGGTTGATATTCTTGTTTAAATTTTTCCCATATCACTTTAACAGAGTCACCTAAATATGTTTCTAATCTAGCAAATAATTCTTCTGTTGTTAAATTTTCTACATTAAAATTTTTATAAATATCATTAGTAACTCTTTGTTTCCAAATAGCTATAACAGCATTCCATTTTTGTGGATCATGATGTGTTATATTTAATATAGCTCCTTGTTCATGATTCTGGAATATTATCGGTTCATCGGTAGGATATCTTTGTCCTCCAGATTTCCATTGTGTATTATGATTAAAATTGTTGGTATTTCCCGGTAACCAAAATATATCTTTATGTTGTGCAGATGGTCTAGGTAGATTCATTCCAGATGATCCATCTTCAGTACTCATTGATGTATCTCGTATGTGAGTATTGTGAGGTTGATTTGAAGCACTAGCTCTAGATTCTTGTGGTTCCATATATTCATTATTTATATTATCTATAATTTCTTGTATATACTCACGTTCTGGATCTATAACATATTCGGTATTAGTAATATTTGATATTTCTGATTCGAATTCTATGTCAGATTCATAGATAGTATTTGTATCGGGTGTTATAACAAGTTCTTTCTGGTTTTCTATAGCTTTTAATTTATTTTCTTGTTCTAACTTATCCTTTTTACATTGTTCTTCTACTAATTTGGTAATTATTGCTATATTATTTGTTAATTTATCGATTGATTGGTGCATTTCTTTTAAGGTATTTTTGATATCCATTTTGTTTTGTTTAATCACTAATTGATTCAGTATCAGTGTCTGTCTTAGGTTGGGTTAGGGTTGTATAATTTGTGAATTTTATTAATGTCTCTCCTTTAGCGGTTTGATACATTGAGTGTTCAGATGGAGTTGTTGTCATTTGTGTATCGTTTTGCACTATTTGAGAAATGTTCCATGGTAATCCTGCATATTCAAAAGAGTCTATTTTAGGGGGTGTTATGGCTTTTACTCCTTTACTAGCCATACTTTCTACTATATCTTTTATATTTATTTTATAATTAGTGGTTGAATTTTGTATTCCAGCTCCCAAAAATCCAGTACAAATGATAAGATTGTTTCCTGTAAATCCTTCATATCCTTTAGTTTGTATTCCTATCTGTATATTATTTATAAAAGCTTCTTTATCAATTAACATATCAGGGGTGAAGAATACTAATCCTACATTATTGTTCATATCTATTTCCATTAATTGTATTATTGAATTTGTGTTTTTCCATCTAGAATCATTTATTGTTACCAGGGCTTTAGTGCCTAAGTGTTTTCGAGTAAGGGATTTTATTCCAACTACAAATATTCCAGTGTGTATTAATTTAATATGCTTTGGTTTTAATAATATTTTTAATTCTTTGTCCACCATTGGTAATCTGATGGTTTGTCCTTCTAAACAACTTACAATTTCTTCGTTTTTGTGTCTTATAAATACAGTATCTCTTGGGAAGTTTGCTGTATTATATAAAGTTTCAGGGTTTAATAGATTTAAAGCATTATTCCTAAATATTTCTATATTTTCATTTATATCTACAATTTCTGTTATTTTATTTTCTTGTGGGCTTTCTGAAGTTTTGGAGGACTGTCCTACTAGTTGTCTATTCGAAAATTTTCTTATCATTTTACTCATGATTTTTGCACGTAAAATTTAGCTAGGGGTTTTGGTTGTTTGAGTCTATCTATTCATGTTGTCTTGTTAATATTTAGATTTTCCATTTGAGATAATATATCATTTACTGTGGTTTTCTTTGGTATTAAATCTTGTACTAAAAGTAAATCTTTGTGTAATTGTTCTAAGTTATTTAGGAGTTTTAAATGTGATAGTATAATTACATTATTTTGTTTAAGGAGAATTTTATCAGTGGGTTGTCCTGGGTCATATTTTGATAAGCCTTCAGTTTCTAGGTGATATTCTTTGGCTTGTTGTAAAATTTGTTAATATATAAGGTTGTCTTCCATAGCCTAATATCCTATTTGTTTAATTATCTTTTCTAAATATTCTAATTTTTCCATTATTTGATCACACCTAATATTTACTTTATCACATCTTTCGTTTAATAAATTAAATATTTCTTTATACTTTATATGTCTATTTTGCTCTTGTTCAAAGAAAAAGATTAATTTATGTATATCTTCACTTGTTGGTAATTGTTGTAATTTTAATTGGTTTGTTACAGACATAATTTGTTCTAATTCACTTTTTATGTAATCTTGATTTTGTCTAAGTACTATTAGTTCATTTTTATAATTTTTATTTTCTTGGTCCATTTAGTAATATTCTTCTGAATTATGATAATCTTCAAATAGACTGTCATTTTCTTCATTTACTCTAATTATTTGTTCAAATTGTTTTAATAATATTCCAATTTCTTCGAATAATTCATAATTTTGTTGTCTAAATTCTTTTAGAAGTTTTCTTTCTTCTAGGGTAAGGCCGCGTGGTCCTAAATATCTTGGAGCAGTTAATCGATGTATACTATCATAATTATTTCTGATTTGTTGTTTCAAGATTACTATCTCATCACTTATATCTTTTTGTTTTTGGATTTCTATTTTCATTTCTTGAGTTTTTATATTTATTGTTTCGATTAAAGTTAAACTTCTATCAAATGGTTCATATTCGTAAGATATATATATATATATATATATATATATATATATATATATATTAAGTATATCTTTTATCTTATGATTTTTATAAAAGAAACTTTAGTCCCACATTGGACATAAATGAACTGATTGTCGTGTTTATGTATAGTAAATTAATAACACTTTATGTCATATATCTTTGGGTCACACTAGGGTTCAGGCTTGGTTTGCACTGTGCTAGGTAAGTGCAATTCTTAACTCTAAAAATATACTTTTTGGTTTGCACCATGCTAGGTAAGTGAGATCCTTAACCACAAAAATATATTAATAAGTAAGTGAGACCTGTAAATGGATAGCCGAAATCCGCCTCCGAAATTTGCATTCGTATTCGTTTAAGGGTATCGTATCCGAAAATTTTCCATATCCGTCCGCTAAGCAACCAGATTCGGATTCGGATAATTGCTTATTGGATCGGATAATATCTGGATAGAGTAAAGTATTTAATAAATTTTCTGTAAAAATAGATGATAATCGGATTCGGTGTTAGGTTTTTTATTAAAATCTATATTATCTATATATTAAGTTTCAAAATTAGTTTTTGCATTTCTTTTATTTAATTGTTTTGTTTGTGTGTGGGCCCCATGAGGTAAAGGTGGTAATGAGGCACCATGTGTAAAGGAGACACTTCATGACCTTGGTTATGAGACTCTTCATGACATTGGTCAATGTCATGGGTCTTAAAGGTCTTGAAATTCTAACTTTTAACATTCATTTCTCATTTCAACTTCATGACCATTCATGGCCATTACCATGAGTGGGGTTAAGGTCTTTGAATGGGTTAAAGCCTATTCATTCCAAAGAAGTGAATATGAGAGTTATTTCCTCAAGTAGTGGGGAGGTTAGGTCAAGGGGGTTTATTCACATTAGTGGAGGGACAAATCATTGATTCTCCATTAGTGAAGAATTGATTCTCCCCTTGTGAGGAGGTGTGGTTTGGGCCTACATAAACCCAACCCTTCCTTGCATACTGTGTGCAATTGAGACACTCCTCACTCATATTATTTGTTTTACAAAGTTCATTTCTTTCTTGAGTTGTCTAAGTGTTGTGCTCTAGCTTTTGGCTCCTTGAAGGGAGAACTACCTTATCTTCTAGTTGGAGGTTGCTTTATCTTGGAGGTGGTGGTGCGAAGAACCCTTGGTAGTAGGGTGCATCAATTACCTTAAAGACAGCATCAAGGTGTGACTCAACCTCATCGATCAGTGGTTCGTTCGGTTGCAACTTCAAGCTCTTTAGATTTGCTAAAGATCTTCATTCTCAATTGTATTGCAATTTCATTTTTGTATGTTTGAAGAATTTGTAATACAATTACCCCAACATTCGGATATCAGTAATCGGATTCGGTAATTGGAAATTAGAAATTTATAATAAAAAATGTAAAAAAATGACAATTATCAATCAATAATCGGATATTTTATCGGATATTCGATAAAGTTTCAGATTCGAATTCGGATGCCTTTTCTAAATTTTTGCCGGATTCAGATAGCGGATTTGCTATTAGGATTCGGATACTAGTGTATCCGAGCCATCCGGTCCTTTTATAGGTCTAAGTGAGATCTTATATAAAAATAATGTACATAAGATTTAAACATAGCCTTGCTTCCCCTCGCTTTTCTTTCCCCTTCACATCTTACTCCCTCAACTTCATAGTCTGATATGCATTTTTTTTACGAATATGATTTTACAGAACCTAATTCCATAGATTCATGATTCCCTAAAAACATGATTCTGAAGCCGATTCCAGGAAATTGCAAAACCAAACATAACCTAAAGAAATATTTTGACAAAACGGATTTTTTGAAATGGGCGGATACAAGATTAAATGGGTTTACTGGTGGCTTTCCACGCTAAAAATGCTAGTTTAATCACAATCGTTTATTTGGTATTTTACAGGTGTCCGCTTATGGTGATGCACTGCTATGCACCGCATTGGAATTTTTTTCCAGACAGAAGCACTTCTGAAATTGGCAGTGGAGACGGTAGGAGAATGAAGGAGATCATCTACAGCCAGGTGCAGAGGAATACGGTGGGATAGCTCTTCTCAAAAGAACTGGTTTTTAGTTTTCTGTAGAGAGACGATCAGTCAAGCCTTTTGTTATTAAAATTTTGTTAAGACAGATGCTAATTGGGTTTTGGTTATTGAAAGTGTTTTTCATGGGACAAAGAGAAGGTTTGATTCACAAATTCTAAGCAAATGTGGCTTTGAGATCTCGGGAAGTGGAAACGCAGTAATACAGAGTGGCACTTGATGGAGGAAACCGTCAGAGATGTGATATTCCAGACGCGTTATCATGCGTCCAGGCCTTTCTCTTCTAATTATCCTCCTCAGCAGGTACTGGGCTTCACATATTTTGTTTCAATTTTCTCCGATCTGAAGGGAACCACTTAACATGAGACAATTTGGCAATTTGATAACGTTTTGAAATACAGATAGATGACGGCGCTAGGGAAGGTTTCTTATCGCTGCTTTATGCTAAAGGTACCTTTGTTCAGTTGTTCTTTCCCCAAAGCTCTCTATGTATCAACCAAGCTTTATTGTAGAAGCTAGACTAGAGAAATTGCGCACTATTATTGCCTGAAACGATGAATATTATAGATTTTAATTCGATTTATTTTCTGGATTTTCTACTAAGCTTTGGCTTATGGCCTATTTAGGCTTTGCTTTTAGTTGTTCATGTTCCCCTCAAACTCTTTTGATTATAATCCCAGCTTTACTGTAGAAGTCAGACTGGAGGAGTTGTCCACTGTTACGCCCAAAGCTATGAATATTACAGAATTTGATGGGATTTATTTTCTGGGTTTTCCTGCTAAGCTTAGTTATTGCCATATAGCAAGTGTCATTTTCCATCCTGGGTGGTAAATGAAGTCTTATTCTTGGATCATCTCATTACTGTAATGAACTAATCTGTTTTATGCTTCATGTAAGGTTAATGTTTATTTGAATTGAATCTTATGGAATCTGTTTTCCTTAGTTTCATGCCAACCATGTTGGACTGTCATTGTTTTTGACATTAAATAACAATAAGAAGAAGCAGCCTTTTTCCAAGTAAATGGGATTGGCTACATGGATCCTTGCCTTTTAATCAGCTCTATTTGAGGCCATACTAGATACAAAACCTAAGCTATGCATATCATTTCTCACCTCTTCTGTAAGGTTATCTAAGGTCTGCTCCTAGTTATTCTAATTCCTTCGAGTTGGATTTAATCGCCTCTCTACATAGGGGCATTTAAAGGCTTCTTTCGAATGTGGTTGTGCCACCTCAATCGACTTTTCCACAGCTTATCATTTATTGAAGTTACTTCAAGTCTAGCTCTATGATGATCATTCCTTACCTTATCTTTCCTAGTTTTGCCACTCATCCATCTTAGCATCCCCATCTCTGCTACAACAACAACAACAACAACAACAACAACAACAATAAGCCTTGTCTCAACTAAATGGGGTCGGCTACATGAATTCTTGCCCTCCAATCAGTTCTGTTCGAGGCCATGCTAGATACAAGGCCTAAGCTATACATATCATTTCTCACCACTTCTCTTAAGGTTATCTTAGGTTTACCCCTAGCTCTTCTAGGTCCTTCAATATGGATTATATCACTTCTCCATACAGGAGCATTTATAGGTCTCTGTTGAACGTGGCCGTGCCACCTTAAACGACTTTCTCTAAGCTTATCACTTATGGGAGCAACTCCTAGACCAACTCTAATATGATCGTTTCTTATCTTATCCATCCTAGTTTTGCCACTCATCCATCTTAGCATCCTCATTTCTGCAACACTGAGTTTATCTATATGATTCTTTTTAACAGCCCAACACTCTGCACCGTACATCATAGCTGGTTGAACAACGGTCCTATAAATTTTCCTTTAAGCTTTAATGGAATACGTCGATCACATAAGAACCCAGATGCACCTCTCCACTTCATCCACCCTATTTTAATTATTTGGGAAACCTCATTTTCTAAATCACCTCTTTTACTTATGATTGACCCAAGGTACCTAAAACAATCACTCTGAGGAATCTCTTTATCGTCAAATATCATTACCTCATCATCTGCCCGATCATGACTAAAGTTACAAACTAAATATTCTATCTTCGATCTACTAAGTTTAAAGCCTTTTGATTCCAAAGCTACTCTCCATGATTCTAATTTGGTATTAATCCCCACTTGGGTCTCATCAATCACCACAATATCATCCGCAAAAAGCATACACCAGGGGACCTCATCTTGAATGTCTTTGGTTAATTCATCCATTACCAGTGCAAATAGATATGGGCTTAAAGTTGACCCTTGATGTAGCCCAACTGTTATCGGGAATTCATTACTTTGTCCCCCCACTGTTCAAACACTAGTCACCGAACCATCATACGTATCCTTAACTATATCTATATATTTACTTGCAACACTTCTTTTCTCTAGTACTTGCCAAATTAACGCTCTAGGGACTATCATAAGCTTTTTCTAGGTCAATAAATACCATATGAAGATCTTTCCTACATTCTCTATATCTTTCCATAAGTCTCCTAATTAAGTAAATAGCCTCCGTTGTAGATCTTCCCGGCATAAACCCAAATTGGTTCTCCGTAACTGTAGTTAAGTGTCTCAAACGGGTTTCAATTATTCTCTCCCATAATTTCATTGTATGGCTCATCAATTTAATGCCCCTATAATTATTACAACTTTGAATATCTCCTTTATTTTTGTAAATTGGAACCACAACACTTCTCCTCCAATCATCTGGCATTTTTCCTGTGCTCATAATCTTATTAAACAACTTAGTCAACCAAACTAGTCCATGGGTTCCTAAGCTCTTCCATACTTCAATTGGGATTTCATTAGGACCTTGTGTCTTGCCGAGTTTCATCCTCCTTAAAGCTTCTTTTACTTCGGACATCGAAATTCTACGTATATAAGTTCGGACATTGGTGCCTTGGTGAAAAGTGTAATCGTCCGAAACATAAGTGCTTGAAGAATGCTCATCCCCATCTCTGTTACACTGAATTTATCCATATGATGCTTCTTGACAGCCCAATACTTTGCACCATACATCATAGCTGGTTGTATGGTGGTTCTACAAAATTTTCCTTTGAGTGTTAAAGGAATATGTTGATCACACAAGACTCCAAACATACCATTTCTTATATCATTGGCTTGTAGAAACATGGCTACGCAACTTAGTCTCTGAACTTTCTTGTAGGAACTCCAGTGCCCCTTCCCCCTTACAATGATGAACCAACTAATATGCAAGTGAGAGCTTATGATATGCAACTTCAACTATTTCATCAAGATTCTGCTGTTCATTCAGCGTCATTCTCTTTGTTGACTTTAGATATGGACATATGGTACAAGTTCTACACATATGGTTCTGTTTTATGAGTTTCTGAAACTTATATCTTCAGTCCATTCCTTTGAGCTCCTGATATCACCTACTAGGGTCTAAGCCTTCACAGATCCTAGTTTTTAATTGGGAGTTGTATTATGCTTCTGAGTCTTCTTGATCCACTATCTACAGCCAGCTTAAGCTTTTAGCTACTTGCGATTCTTCAGCTGACTCCTGTTCGCACATCCAGTGATGAATATGCTTATGTTGTTTACCAGCACTGAAATATATGTCACTGCTAAGATAGGAGCCCCTAAGTTGCCTTGGATATTCTTTGCTGTAATTTTGTGGCAGTTTTAGTGGATTAGTACTTGTATTTATCTCCTAGTGCTGTTGCTTAAAAGTTTTAGTTATAGATGAATATTGTCCTTATGCCCAACATAAATGAGTGTAATGGATCTAGGGGAGTTGATTAGGAAAATGAATAGACCTTTAACTAGGAAGGGGCTTTGGAGAGATCCTAGGGCGATTGTTGCAAGAAAAAAATATGGTTTATGCAAATATGTTCAGAGAAAATTGAAGAACTAGTCAAGGGATGCTATGGGCTTGTGATAAGGCATAATAAAACAGCATGACTTTTTTTTCTTCTGTTGAATAGATATGCTCCAAAGAGATTTGAGCTTATGAATACCTCTTCAATTAAATTCATTTAGATACCATAATCTAGGTACTGGAACAGCCTCTCAGAAAGAATTGCTGGGGTAAGGCTGCATAGAAAAACTGCCTCCAGAGTCTGCTCGTGCTGAAGCCTTTGAGAGTCGACACTGGGTTCACTCTAGATACCATAATAGTGACTATGTATCTTTTTGGATCTCACCTTCAAAGACCTAGATAGTGCTTGACCAACTTTTTGGAGAAAAATCTGGTCAAAACACCAAAACCAGCAGAGGCAGGTCTGTTGAGACAAGTCAAGCTGCGTTGAGATGTCAACCGAGGTGTGGTACTTTTAAAAACTATTTTGAATCAAAATCTTGCGAGATATGAGATCTCGTCCGATCTGAGATCTCGTCCGAGATCTTGTATTCTTTTGGGATCGTCTCGATTCGCATGAGATCTTATCTCGAGGTCTTAGAAGAATGAGATCTCGTGAGACCTCAAACCATGAGCCTAACTTGTCCCATTTTTGTCCAGAATTGGTTCTGGGCCTTCTGGCTACAGATCTTGATTGATTTTGGCCCTTACACTAGTAACAGTAAGGACATCAATATATGCTTGAGTATAAACTGATCATCAGCTCTACAAATGAAATAAGGACTCCAAAGGGTTTTCTGTCTTTGCATGTCTTTAGAAGTCCAGTTCATGCTTGTGGGTTCCACCTTGAAGATTCTATATGCCAGCTTCTGTTGGAGATCTTCTTAACATTAAATAGGCTCGCACAAAATATATGACCTGCTGTGGATGTTGAAAGGTAGTGCTGCCTTTCAATTAAAGTCCTCGAGAAACAATGGTAATCTTCATTTAACAGACATAAGGAACAGAATTCCATACTTACGAAATACCTTCATGATCTGGGCTTTAGGGACCCAGTACTTCCAGCCCAAATAACTAGCCCTATGGCCCAAGGATTGGTCCAACATGGAACATTGGGCAGAATACTGGCATTTGATTCAGGGTGAATCCACTATTTCTCCTTCAGCAAATAAGTAGTTTTATGGAATTGCTTATTTTGATTTTAGGGTGAATCCACCTTTTCTTTTTATTTCCCAGCATTAACCAGCTTTTGTGAATTCTTTTTTGTCTAGCTTTATGTTTTTTGTTGGCTTATGGTTGGCTTGTATGTTTTCATTTTTGCTGAGTAAGCTGTCATGTATGGTATGATGGGTGCTTTTTTATGTTTCTTCCCTTCAATAAAAATTCATAATGGTTTTTTTTTGAAATCTGTTTAATGGTAATACTATAGCTTTTTGCAGATTTTTTTTCTTCCAGTAATTGACTTATTAAGAGTTTATTTAAGTAGTTATTTTGTCTCTTCTTCTTCTTCTTCTTCTTCTTCTTTTTTTTTTTTTTTGTTTTTTTTTTCTTTCTCTCCTATTGCTATTTTCTTGGGATCTCTTGTGATGTTGTGGTGTAAACTACTGACCTAAATATGGTTGGCCCAGTGTTTCAATTGATTTTTTTATGTTGACAAAATATGAAATCTCTAATCCATTGCTTATGAAATGAAGGTGTAAGTCAGTTTAAAGAGAAGTGGAATGAATATAAGCGTCCAAGAAAGCTGAAGAAGCATCTATCCTTATTTATCTCTCCCAGTGGTCAATACGTTGCTGTAGCTGTTGGAAATCATATAATAGTCCTGCATAAGGACGATGATTTCAAGGAGCCATGTGGCATTTTTACCAGTAAGGTTTACTCTGATTGGATATACCTAGAAATTTTAACGTATTGTGCTAGTCACTGTTGTACTGAAGGATATCATGAAATTTTCTGAGTACTTTGAATTTAAAGTTAGTCGCTTGTAATTTGATAACCTGACCACTTTTAGTTGGCACCTGCTGAGTTGTTGATGTATTTTATAATTTGATCCATTTTATGTGCACAGTTATTGCTTTACTCTTATCATCAATTGACAAGGTATGTACTTTATGCACCGTCTGCTAATCTTACAAACCGTACCATCTCATTTATCTGGTTAGGAACTTAGGACTGCTAGTGCTGAAGATCTGTCAAGTTAGCGGCAAAGAATTTATTTATCTATTATATTGAGGAAGTCCTGACAATGGGCTTGCAATGAAATAATTGTTCTACTTATGTTCAAAAGTGAATTTGTAGTTTAATCAAATTAAGAAGTTACTTCAAAACTTCATTAAGAAATTACACAGAGAGATGTTTTCTGATTTGAAACATTAGTTATGCAAATCTTTTTATTTTTATTTTTATGTAAATTTACAAATCTGTTCATGGTCTATTTGAAATGATGTGCTCTGTATGTTGTTTATTTATATGCCTACTAAATGGTGGATTGGACATCTTGATGTCTCAACTACATTGGGATAGGGTAGCAAGAGTTGTCAAGGTCCTAAACTCTTTTCAACTCCCTTCAACTCCCTTCAACTCTATCATACCAATAAAATGGGGTCAGCAACATGGATCCTTTTTAGCCAGTCCACTCTTGTCAAAGCTATATCACCAGCGTTTAGCCATTTATGTTCTCTTCTTCTTGAATAATTGCAGCCCTATCCCTTGCTCTTTTAGTCCTCCAATTTGAACGATATCACTTCTTACTGGACTTTTCAAAGATTGTTGTTACATTTGGTCAGCAATATAGTCTTTTGCTGAATGGCATGTCTGCTTTTTATGTGAAACTTCTCTTCCTACTCTGTTAGATTTAAGGTGGTTGCAGATGTTGGGAATGCTAAAGTGTATGTTGATGATAATGTACAAGCATGATGATGGGAATTGCTAAGGTTCACCAAGTCCTCCCCCCCCCCCCCTGGGCGAATTGAATTTTCAATTAGATAGAGAGAGGAGCTACAACATCTTCAGAAAAAGGGGTGGGGGGTGGGTGGGGGAGCGAGAAAATAGCTCAAAGAACTATACCTCAAACGGGCAAGGCCGCAAGTGATGCAGATCCGGCGTCAAATTGGTCTATTTTCCTTTAAACTCAACTTAGGTTTGATAGCTATAAGTGTTGGGCCTTTGTTTAATAAGTTGATGTGGTCAGGGGCCTGTTCTGTGGGACCCAAAAGTCAGTGTCTAGGCCAAGTACGGAAATAGGTTAGTTAATTACTTTAATTGGTCTAATTATATAAATTCTATCCAACTCAAGTTTTAAGGCAGAGTAGTCGTTTTCTCATGCTTAATTTCAATTCTAAGGGTGTAACTTAGTTTATATTTTCCTAGTTTAAGTCAGTTTCTTAGTCCTAATTTCAGTAGGACTTCTTATGTAAGGCTATAAATATAACCCATCAATTGGAATAGATGACAAATGATTAAGCAGTTGTTTTTCCTTCAAGCCTGGAGTGATTTTGTGTGTGTTGCTGCTGCAACTATTGGTTTATGTCAACTTTTCTCGGAGAAGGTCCAAGAGTTGAGTATTCTAGTTCTACATGGCTACTTTTTGCTTCTTCTTCTTCTTCCTTTTTTTTTTTTTGGGGGGGGGGGGTGGGGATAAGAATTCAACAAGGCTACACATCCTGGAATCTGCCTATCTAGTAGCCTACATTCCTATTCCCCTTCTCATATCACTCTTTTTTATTTTGTTGAATTTTCTTGAATTTTTGGACTTCTCAAGAGACATGAATTCAGGGTCAGATCTACAATGATACATAATACGTAAACTGATGCTTAATATATAAAAACTACTCACTTCTATCTGTTGAAATTTGTAAATCATACTCAAAAGTGTAAGATATTAAACTAATACCTTAACATATTCAAACACTAAAAATATTAAACTAATGAAAATTATATTTTTTGGTTAATTAGAAAAATGTAAGTATAATTTTAATACATGACATACAAATTTTGTGGTAAAAACTTAAATGCAACCATGGTGGGAGATCTTGCGAGATATCTTGCTAAATCAGCCCAGCGAGACGAGAGAAGAGGTGAGATGGGAGGGATGGGAGATCTTGCCATCTTACAAGATCTTGCCATTAGGGGTCCAACCACATGCTTTAGGGGGTTTATCTCGTGCAAGAGAGGCAGATCTCGCCTCTCTCTCGCTGCAACTCTCCAATCTTGCCGAAAAATCGATTTTTGGCTAGAATATTTTGGGAATTCAACTTTATTTCAACTTCTAAATATCCTTAACACATCTACAGCATTAGATAATCATCATTCAAGCTTATTTTAACTAGATCTTCAACAAAGGTTAGTTTTTCCCCCAAATTTGAATTTTTTCAAATAGAATGTTCTACAGTGGGTGTGTGAGTCTAGTATAAATATATGTTGATCTACTAGCTTCGATCTACATTTTCATGGAAACAAATTTAATTTTCTGCTATTAATTTATTTTTTAAAATTTCATATTTAAAAAAAATATAATATGTAAAAAATTAAAATGATAAAATATAAAAAAATGCTCATGATAATGAATGTGATTATCACTTATGTTAAACTACATTGAGAGGGCTATACATAACCCCATGTAGTCATATTTTGATTATCATGCTTGCTGTATTTTTATATTTAAATAATGAAAATAATATTTTATTAATATATATATATATATATATATATATATATAATATTTTTATTTATTTATTTTAAATGAGGCTCATATTATGTAGTTTATTTTAAAAATTCAACATGTCTGCTTGAGCATTGTATATATGTTATCTTAGATAAAGTGTGTGTTTTGTTGTTTTATAAATTGTTTTTACATGTTATTAATTATCTAAAAATTACTCTAATGATTATTTGGGAACATTCATATATGTATTTGAGTGTTGTAGACTTGTAGCTGAAATGACAACTAGTGAGAGCTGTGGCACTGGTAGTGGGATTTAGGACATAGCTTGGCAACATGGGGATCCACTGACTGCTGACGAGAAAAAATTCCAATGCAAGTATTGCCTCAAGACTTTGAATTCTGGTGGTTCAATCAGATTAAAGCAACACTTGACTAATGGCTATAGAGATGTTGCCAAGTGTCCCAATGTTCCTTATAAAGTGCAAAAAACAATTGCAACAACTTTAAAGGGAGGGAGACAAAGAAATGATGAGATGGCACAAAAGCAAAGGGTATTTGAGGATATAGTGTTGTGTAGACCTTTTGACGTTGATGAGGAGTCATATGACGATGAGGAGAGGAGGAAGCATATGGGTATTGAGTCACAGGCCGAGTAGAGATGGATAAATGTTGTGATGGAAGTTAGCAGATAGTCCTTGCATTTTGAGAATGTGAGGCAATATGAATAGACAAGAGGAGTAGGTGGTTCAGGCCCTTCAGGGTCAAGGGCATCCGTGCCACCTAGACATAATTTTTATGGAAGTGAGGGAAGTGAGAAGACTGAAAGGAGGAGGAAGACTGCACATTATGATGCCACATTTGACCAAGACCCCTCCCTCTTTAGGCATTACAATACCTATCAAAGAAGCATTCCATATATGTTTGCTGGAGGTAGAGAAGGTAGTAGGGAGGAGGAAGCTAGGTTGAGGATTAGCAAATTCATGCTCTACAACAACATTATAGCGAATGTAGCCAAAACACCATACTATCAGGGGATGATCAACTGTTGTTAGGGCAGGTGTAGGGGTTAAAGGCTCCACAACTTGGGAAGTAATGAATAAATATATACCAAAGGTGAAGCATGAGGTGTAGGAATACATTGGTTCATTGAAGGAAAGATGGACAACATATGGTGTTATTGTGATGGCTGATGGATGGACTGGTCTTACTAGACAATCCATCATTAATTTCACGCTGAGCTGCAATGGAAAGACATCCTTCTTTAAGTCAGTAGATGCCTCAGATAAAATCAAAGATGCTGACTACCTTTACAAGCTTCTTAGGCAAGTGGTCCTCGAGGTAGGGCCAAACATGTTGTCCAAATTGTCACAGATGATGGTGTTAACTTCAAGAAATTTGGTGAAATGTTGATGAAGAAGAAGAGCAGCAGAATCCCACCTCTTTTGGATACCATGTGCAACAACTCGATTGATGTTATGTTGAAGGACTTGGGGAAGAGAAAGTCAATCAATGTTGTGGTTGACATGGCTAGAAGGGTCAGTAATTTTATTTATAACCATGGTTATGTGCTGAAGATGATGAGGAACCACTGTAAGGGTGATCTAGTCAGACTTGGATTGACTAGATTTGCCACCAACTATGTTAGCTCTGAAAAGCTTCTAGAAGAAAGTGGTGGGTCTACAACACTTGTCTGCAAGTGAGGAGTGGTTTAATTGGCATGGATCTAGCCATCCTAGTGCAGTAGTTGTCCAACAAACCATTGCTAATGATTCCTTTTGGAGGCAGCTGAATAGGATTGTGGGCATTTTAGAGCTTATTATGTTTGTTTTAAGGATGGTGGATTCGGAGAAGAAGCCCACAATGCCCCACATATATGCTGCCCTCCAGCAAATGAAAGAGTTGGTTAGAGCTGCTGCCCTTGGCTCCTTCAAATCCTATGAGATGATCATTGATGATAGATGGGAGATGCACTTGATGCATCCTTTGCAGTTGGCTGGTGTGTCATTTTTAAGTCTTTAAGTTTTTGTTGTATACTTTAATTTACATTGTTAATTTGTTATAAGTTAAAACTTATAAATTATAAACAAGTAAACAACCAAATCACTGACCAAATTTTTTATTTCTACAATACAAGCTTACTACCTCAACCTAAAGTACCATTACAAGAATGATCTGGGGCTTAATGTAAGGTTGATGAATGCGGTGCAAGACGTGGTGGAGAAGCTTGTGCCAAATCCCGTCATGCAGGGGACAATTAATGGAGAGGTGAGAACTTATTCAATTGTTTCTTCAACTTCTTGCATTAGTGCATATACAGTAGTAAAAGTACAATAATTGAACAATTGGTGTATAGATTAGGGAGTTTAGGGATGCCTCTGGGAGTTATGGAAAGCCTTCTGCGGTTGCAACTAGGCAAAAAAATAATCCTGGTAAATAGTCCATTACTATAACTCTATAAGTGATAACTGATAAGTCCATAAGACTATAACCTATAAGTTGTATAATTATTAAGATTTATTTGCTTAATGCATTCTTATATTTCGTTATGCAGCTAACTAGTGGGTGTTATATGGAACTAGTTCGCCAAATCTCAGGGACATAGCAATTAAAGTACTCTCACAGACGTGCTCATCCTCTGGTTGTGAGAGGAACTGGAGCATCTTCCTGCTCATCCATATTAAGGTACAAAACAAATTAGGGAGTAAGAGGCTTGAGGACTTAGTGTATGTGCATTACAAACATGAAGTTGAGAGTAGGGCACATGCAAGATGATATGGATGACGAAAATTGGGAATTGATTAAGTTGATTGATATATTCCACGTGCCCCCCGCAAAGGATGAGGAAGATGAGGTTATATATCAATGGGTTAGGGATCAAGGTGGCCCAGTGCTGGATGGGCCAGGAGGGCAGCTAGATCCTACCATTACTGCTGCCATGGGCCCAGATGATGTGGCTGAACACATGTCTTCTGATGAGGGTCAGGCTGTTGTAGTAGCATCAGCAAGACCAAGTGTACCATTTGTGGAGCCACCTCGTTGACTTGAAACATTTAAGGTGATGTCTAGTAGTGGGAGTTCAGACGATGCTAATGATACCATCCCTCCAAATCAGCAATCGAGTCACGGAGGCAGTCAGGTTGGTGGAAGTCAGGGTCAACAAAGGGAGTCACCTCCACCAAGTCCGAGTCATCCGACACATGCGAGCCATGGTTCCCCTGTTACTCGAACTTATACTAGGAGTAGGAAGAGCAGATCAAACCAGGGGTAAATGAATGATGATGCACGCATGCAGGATCTTGAATTGAACATGAGAAGCATGAGCCTAGATGATGGTCATAGTGGTTTACAACAGCAGAGTTTGGCTACTGGCAGTCATCGGAGTATTTATACAGGGATCACAACACCGGGTCAGATTACATTGGGTATTCTTCTTATGGAGATCATGCTATTCGTCAAGACCCTGCACCTGGAGAGTACACATATGGGAGTGAAGGTGGGCTGTTGACTGATTGGTTTAGAAACCCTTACCCATGTATTCAATAGCAACACGAACAGCAAGAGTAGCAATGGCTCTTTCACCCACCCACGATTGATGCTTACCCTAGAGTGCTATTCCTCTAGTATTTTGACATGGGGAAATATCGGTCCCACATAAACCGATATGTGACATACTATAGTGATGAGTTGACTTGGGAGTCATATGTGGCCACCGTTTAGAATCAGTTGATGCAGAATGTTGAGGGATACTCTTGCAGTCTAGTGAACTTATGGATTATGATTTATGATTTACTAAAACTTTTTATGGTTGTAAAATTCTGAAGAAATTTAAGTTCTTTGATAGTTTGATGTATAATGTATTTGATACTTGATAGTTGATAACTTGAATCACTTGAATCACTTGATATCTCTACATTACATGTTGTTTACCTTGCATTTCACAACATTTCGGTTTTACACATAGGTTTGACTTACTTAGGGTTATTTTTTCACAAATCCAAGGCCACTAGTGTGTTCAAAAGGCCTTAAATAGGCTAAATACCAAGTTTCAGCCCAACTAGGGCTCTAAAACCCATTGAGTTTATGCCAGAAAAATTGGTATATCTTGACTGAGATGTTGCCATCTGGTTGAGATCTTGGTATTTTGAGGTGGCGAGATCTCGCTTTAGTATCATTGTATTTTACAAAACGACAACATAACCTAACAATCATTTAAAAAGCAAACATAATCTTCTTTAATCAATATATATATTTGTAATTGTTTAAATTAAATTATTAAATTTTAATTCAATATAAATAGCTTAATTAATGATCTTTTTGTTTACTCCATGTAGTTGGAGACCTTCTAATGGAGTCTAACATATAATAGAATCATCTCCAAAACATCGTTATTTTTGTTATATTTTAATTTTAGTCTCTTAGAAATTTATTTTTTTAATTTAGAAAATTAAAAAAATAAGTAAAAAATTCCATTCCCATGAATGTGTTGATCAAACTAAGTTATTTAACATATATTTAATCAGCATGCATAGAACAAGCATTGAACTTAGACTTTGAAAAAATAAAATTTGGGATGAAATCTTACCTTTCATATAGATTTGATTGAAAACCACATTGATCGAGTGTAGGAGTGTTCTGGCCAGGTTACTACCAAAAAATGGGGCAAAAATAGTGTACAAGATTAGTAGCAGAAATTTGGGGGAGATCTTGGATGGGATCAAGTCAAAATGTCTTTCTCGATAAAAGAACTGGTAATTTATAAAGCTGGGTGGACCGAGATCTCGGCTGAGTTCCTTTTTCCCCCTACCTTGTATCTCATCTTGGTTTTTTTGAAAAACTTAGATATCTCTAGATCTCTTCAGTTCTCAAACCATGACTAGAATTCTAGTTGGAACAGGTAAACCTTCAAATTGAACCTACTTTTTCTTGGCTGAATATATAATTATAATAAAAACAGGGGAACGAAAGATACAAGCCTACAAACCAGCCTTCAAATGGAAGGGAGGGGAGGAGAGCTAAGACCCTAGTAGACAACAATGAGCTTGTTCCCTGGGGAGTCGGCAACCGGGGGATGGGGGAAAGACGAAAGCCTAGATAAATACATCAAAATGGATGGCATTCCAAATCAAGTCAAGAGAGCGGGATTTGGAAGTCCATTGCCTAAGACTGCGCTCCCACCATAGATGATGGATGGTGGCACTGAAGACAGTCTACCAATACGGTCACAAATGGAGGAGCCAAAGAAATTTCTCAGAATCCAGGACCAATCTTGAGCAAAACCTAGTGAACGCCACGATTGGGGCCAGATGGTAGCAAGGGCTTTTCCCTAGAGAGAACTAGAGAAGGGGCAAAGAAAGAAAAGGTGCTCTAAGTCTTCTAAACCATTCCAACAAAGGATACAATTGGGGGTAGCAAGGATGTGATAGCCAATGAGAAAAGATTGGGCAGGGAGGGCGAGGTGGAGGTCCCTCCAGAGGGTTAGGGAGTGATAGGGGATGAGGCCTTTGAACCAGACTAGGGGGGCTAGGGGGCTTGGGAGAGGGGGTACGAAGGAAGTTCCAAGCAGATGACGCGGAAAAGGTTTTGGAAGGGGAAGGGAGCCAAACTAAACTTACTTTATCTCATTGGTAAGGCTACTTTTCTCAAATGAAACCTGTTTAATGTAAGGCTAGATTACAAGTAAACTAATCCTAAAAATTACCCATAATACAATGAAAGTCAAGTATCGACTAATTCTCAAACTGAACACTCAGTCAAGGCTAAAACTCAGAATTAGATGCTGTAGTAGAACCTTGATGTTCAGCTGAGTGATGGACCTTAAACTTAGATCTAGTGTGGATCTACACTGGGCAGAAGATCCCTCCAAATTAGAGTCAATTCTGATGGCCTGATAAAAGGATAAGGTCTGAGTACAAAAAATGTAAGGTTAAGAATGATTGTAGAAGGAACTAGAAGTCTATTAATGCTGAGGGGGTTCTATGCTCCAAAAATAAGTCAACTCCTACGGTTGGTTGTGGAGTACTGGAGTTAACAAAGCCTAAAGTTGTGGCAGAAATTGGGATGGAGAATTTTAGATGTAGGGGTGTTGTACAGTTCCACTCCTACAGTCAGTCTTTTTTTTTTTGGATGAATAAATAATTAAATTAAGACAACGAGCAAACAACAAAGAAGCATACAAAGGAACCAAAACGAGGAGGGGGGGGGGGGAGCACGGATGCTCAAGAGGGGGAGATGAAAGAGGAACTGAAACCCCAAAAACTAACAATTAACCTATTTCTGGGAGTGTCAACGACAGGGGGATGGGGGAGAGAAAGCAATCTAGAATAAACATCAAAATAGATGGCTCTAGTAATCGAGTCAAAAGAACAAGATTTGGAAGTGCATCTTTTGAGGTTACGCTCCCACCAAATGTGATGAATGGTGGCACCAAAGACTAACTTGCCTAGGCGATCACAAATGGAGTGACCGGCAAAGGTTAGAAGCAGTCTTTGATGGTCATTAAGAATTGATTGATGTCATGGACCCGACCTGTGGTTCTTGCAGCTTGAATAATGTTTGCCATATGCCCATAGAATCTATCTACATCACTACTACTTTTTTGAACCCTCAGTCAACCTAAATCTTCAAGCAAGAACCGTTTTCTCTAGCTTCACTAGCCAATTGTCAGGGAAGGGTGTTTTGGTGTTTTTTGTACTCTTTGGCACATTTGTTACTGTCTGAATTGCAGTCCTATTTCAAATGATGATTATGATTATTCAACACCTTGTTGAGTAACTGCATATGCAGTCATATTGAGATCCCACTATCAGATGTTAGTATGATCCAGGAGGTTTGACATCCAAGGTCAATAATATGCAATCATGAAGAAATCAAATTACTTGCTATCCTCCAACAGATTTAAAATGCTAAAAACATTCCAAATGTGATCTTAGCGTCGCAAGTATCCTGGTATTTATTTGTCAGATGGTGACATCCTCCAGAAGATTTTTGATGTCTGTCTTTCTGCTGAACATTCTCTACTTGTCTTAGATAGTTGCCTTTTCTAGAGGTAATCACAAATAATATGCTCAGGATAAGAATGCTTTTAAATGGATTACATATTGCACGTGCCGGACATCTTAATGCTTGTCGTGTTGAAAATTTGGTGTAATGTGGCTTTAGGTAGCCATGTCCAATGTCCTTTCTGTTACTCATTTTCTTTTATCCTGGTTCATTAAAACCTTTTTTTCGCTTGTATTCTCTGCAAACAGATGGCAGGATTTCTACATTCATACATGGAGCTTGGTCAGATTATCATGATGTTCTTGGAGTTATTGATGAGGAAGATACACTTTATTTTATCAAACCCAATGGAGATGATATAACAAGGATAACAAAGCAGCAGCTAAAAATATCTGTTCCAATCATTGGTTTGATTTCACAGAATGATCCTGATGCGAAGAGTTCTTGTTTGTAAGTATTAATTTTTATCAGCAGCCTCGCAAAATGTTAGTTTGCATAACATACAGATGCCCTCGTATGGATTAGTGTCTCATTAGAATTCAGAATAAGTTGGGAAAGTAGTTCCAGCGATCGGGATTGCCCTTAGCAGATTTTTTTTCTTCCTGAACTGTGTATTCTGCTGATCCAATCTCAATTCCACAAATCCTAGTAAAGAACCAAGTTGATGCATCTTGCGTAACATAATTTCAATTCTTTAAACTTCCTTTGCTGCCAATGTGATGCAGTTCATGGTTCTAAGGAGTTAGAGGAAAAAACTACAGGTCACTTAGAAATCAACAGAAGTAGAAGAATTATCAACAAAAATAGATAGTTCAAACCATCAATCACATCTTAATAAATTGTGGTAATGTGAGAAGGGTAATATCATTTATCTATTGCTACCAAAGAAAATTAGATAAGGTTTTGTGGAAGATTCCTAGCGTGCTTTAGTTTCAAGATAATTCCATTAATTAATGAACATCAGTAGAATCTGATGATTGGTGTAGATAAATAGTTCAATAATACTGTTAGTTGATCTCTGATAACTAGATTTGGAGGATAAATTAAGTTTCAGTATATAATAAGAAGAAAAGAATTTGATGTTTGGAGAAAGGAGATTAGAAGAAACCCAGAAAGTCACAAAATAGAAGGAGAAAAAGATGGATAAAGAAAAGAGAAACCTGATGAAAGAATCAGCTAGAGCTTAAGAGGGGAAAGTCAGAAGTCAACTGGCCAGATCTGGAAAACTACTCTAGCTGGAGGGGGGAAGACGACTGGCCAGATCTGGAAAGCTAGTCTCTTATGCACAACCAATAACAATATCTTTGGAAAACTCAACATTTTCTTCACTATATTCGTGCTATTTTTTTGTTTCTTTTTGGGAGAGGGGCTGTGGTGGAGTTGGTTGGGTTTCTATAACCTATTAAGCTTCAATAAACCACAATATTACTACTAATAACCGTTTAAAATTCCTTGATTAACTCACACAAGGACTCTTAATCACTTCTATATGCTAAGAAACATAAACCCACACCTGTACTCTGTTGTGATTTATGTTTCTTCTTGTCAAACTAAAATTCTTCAACTTAAATTTTGAGAAAATCTTACCATATGCTAATTTGATCCCTCAAATATGGTTTACAGTGAAAACCTTTACAGTTTTTAAAAAACTGGGGAAAAAAAAAAATCCCCAGGTGTAGCTTGTTTTGTCTCATTTGAATCACTTCCAGCACCTTCTGTCTGACTTTTCATGCAGAATCTCACATTGATTACACTAGCTACATTTTTAATACTTCAAGAAGATTTCAGTTCTATTTTTCTGTTTCAGCCCCCAAAAAAAGTTTCTGTCTGACTTGTTTTTGACAGGTTTGGCTTCAATGTTATCACTTCAGATGGTTTGCTTCATTTTGTTGAAGTTAGTCGGCAGTCAGATGCATCTGTTACTTCTATCCCCATTTCAAGTAAGCGTGCTAGCCTGAAGAAAAACATACCTCAGCATGTCTCGTGCCTGGACTTCCATTCAGAACTTTCCTTAATGGTTATCGTGGGTAGTGCTGATGGTAATGGTATGGTTTTGTATCCCTAGTTCCAGCCCCCCTCCCTTCCCCCCTTTTGGCACTAGATTCTTTTCCGTCATAAATAGTTGTTAACCCAAGCATCCCGAAAAAAGTTTTTGGTGCATTCCTTTCATCAAATCATGGATATCTTACTTGGTGCATTCCTTTCATTGAAGCATGGATCTTATGACATGCCTGCTGTTAGAGACAAATATCATATTTAATCGGGTAGTATTTGTCTCATAGTTTGTCTGTTCTTCTTCCAGGATTCTATTTTATTTCTCTTGGTCGTGTATCAAGGAATGCAGATCTAGACCTTGTGTTCTGTACTTCTCAGTGTGAAGGTCTTGTCACTGCACCAAAAGGTTACATAGATACTCTGTCAACTCCAAAAGTGCTATTCTCACCACTTGGCAAGTATGTTGCTGTTCTTGATTTGATGGGGGGCTTGGATGTTTTTAGTTTGGATGCTGAAAAGTGTTCTCTTTCCATTATTGAATATGGGCAGAGGAGCCACCCACATACAACCGGTGTCTTAAATGGAAGAGGGAAGTTCTACAATGATATTGTAGATTTCACTTGGTGGTCTGACGACATCCTTGTTCTTGCAAGGAGGAGTGGTCCTATCATCATGATTGACATCCCAAGTGGGATAAAATGTATGGAGAATGATTCAGTATTCAGTGTGTCTGTTTTAGAAAGAGTACAACAACACCAAGGTCTTGTTTTCCTTTTGACATTATCAGAGGCTTCATATGTTGCATCTGATTCAATTGGAACTGCCAATCTACAAGATACTAGACAGACTGCTCAAGGTCAAAACAGATTTGATCAGTTAGATATTGTTAAATCACGCTGGAGCTTGATGTCATTTTCTGCGAGATCTGTTTCAGAAATGTACGATATTTTACTTAGCAATCAAGAATATCAGGCTGCCATGGAGTTTGCTAACCGACATGGGCTGGATAGAGATAAAATCTTTAAACTACAATGGTTACATTCTAGTCATGGAAGAAACGATATAAAACTATTTTTGTCAAATATCAAGGATCAAGATTTTGTTCTTTCAGAATGTGTTGAAAAAGTAGGACCAACAGAAGATGCTGTGAAAGACTTGATTGCATATGGCCTTTGTATCACTGACCAGTACAGATTTTCAGAATCAGAAAATGGTGATTGTAGTAAAATTTGGGATTTCCGGATGCGAAGACTTCAGTTACTGCAATTTAAAGACAGGTTGGAGACATTTGTTGGCATAAATATGGGCAGGTGTGTAATCCTTCTGGAACTTATCTTGGAAAAAATCATAGAGATTAATGTATTACAGTAAATTTTTTTGTTTGTATGATACTCGACTGCTGTCCCGTTTGGTCATCAGGGTTCTCCTTGAATTGAAGTAGGTGCCATCATGGTGTTCTTCTCATGGAAGCACCTACTTGGTTTCTCCCAATAAATCTCCTTAGTATAATCATGGTATGAAATATCGCTGAAATTTCGCAAGATTTCAGGTATCTCTAGCTGACTGAAATGAGATACAACTGCAAAATGAAGTTGAGTCTGTTATCTGAAATTTCGATAAGAATTTCAGGGGGTTGTAATTGTAATTTGTAATTGGTAATTTGTAAATTGTAATTGACATTTGATTACTTCTAGGATGTTCTACTTATGTCTTGTGTGTTTGTCATGTACATCTTAATGAAGTTTCAATGTTTTATTGATTATCAATTAAAATTGTTTCTCATTTATATCACTTTATCCTTCATATACGTAGATTTTTGAAAATACAACATTCATCTTTGTCCACATACAACCTAGCATGTCGAATCAAGAAAACTAATTTATGTTATGTTTTAGTAAAATAATAACTTTAGAAATGTGTTTGTTGGCCCTAAAATAGGTTGTCCACCGGAAACCATGTCAAAATCAGCCTTAAGATTCACTGACACTGGCACAATCTCTACCAGGTTTCACTGAAATATCAGTCGAAATTTCAAAATCTGGTGTCTTGACCTGGTTAAAACGCCAAAAGGAGACAGCTTCTCAAAGCTTGGTCATGATTAATCTTTTTCTAGGAGAATGGGTTTTGGTTCAGGAACAAGGAAAGAAAATGGTTTCTTAACACATTTTGCTTTTTGCTTCTAATCTATTTGTAAGAAGTCCACTGTTTAGCCTGTCTGACTTGTAATTTTTGCCTGCTCATCAACTTAATTTTAATTCCTTTGAGTTGGATTTTCATTGAAAAGGATTTTATGGTGTTTGGGTACACATGCTTTTGAGTTCTGACTCTTATGAGGCCCTTTATGATGTGTTGCTTAGTACAATTACTCTTGGAGATATGTGCATACTGATGCGTTTTTATTGCAGGTTCTCTGTGCAGGAATACTGCAAATTTCGGGTTATTTCTCTCAATGAAGCTGCTATCAGTCTTGCAGAAAAAGGAAAAATTGGGGCCTTAAATCTTCTTTTCAAACGTCATCCATATTCTCTGGCTCCCTTCTTGCTAGATATTTTAGCTTCCATTCCTGAAACAGTTCCTGCTAAGACTTATGGGCAGCTTCTTCCAGGGAGGTCTCCTATGATTGCTTCTATCAGGGAAAGAGATTGGGTTGAGAGTGAAAAGATGGTAAATTATATTCTGAAGTTTTCAGATAATCATGAGGATGCTGCTCATATTAGAACTGAATTCATTTTGAATCAGTGCTTAGGGTCTGTTTGGCCATCTATTGATGAACTTTCTCTTTGGTACAAGAATAGAGCTAGAGAAATTGATAGTTTGAGTGGACAGCTTGACAACTGCCTCCAAATGGTGGAGTTTGCTTGTCAGAAGGGTCTTGAGGAGTTGCAGCAGTTTCGTGAGGATGTCTCGTACTTGCACTCGCTTATTTATACTGATGGAATTGACGATGAAGGAAACATCTCACTGAGTCTTGTTGCATGGGAGCAATTGTCTGACTTCGAAAAGTTCAAGATGATGCTCAAGGGAATCAAAGAAGATAAGGTTGTGGAAAGGTTGCATGAAAAAGCTGTTCCATTCATGCGACGCAGATCAGATATGGCCACTGGAGATCAAGGGATTGATGATCAGAATGTTGGTGGCTGGATGCCTGATGACTCTTTTCTGGTTAGATGGCTTCTAGAGATATCCACAGAAAATTGTTTAAATATTTGCTTGATGGTTATTGAGGAAGGATGTAGAAATCTTCCGATTGATGGCTTTTTTAAGGATGGAGTTGAAGCTGTAGAATGTGCCTTGCAGTGCATATACCTCTGCACTCTTAGTGATAGATGGAGTACAATGGCCTCTATCTTGTCAAAGATTCCACAGATAAGAGGTAGCATACCCCACTTACGGGAATTTGAGAATTTCTCCATTTCCTGATTCTTTGTACAATCTGGAGCATTTCTGGAAAGTAATTAAGTTTTCTGGAATTGTCTTGCTTTAAAGAGCCTAGCCCCTGTTAGTAGGTTGAATAAAGATCTAAATGCTCCAAGTTTTCATTACATGTTGGCATTTTGTAACTTCATTGGAGCTGTAGCTTGCCTTCATTTTCCCAGCTCATTTTTTACTTACTGAGACATTGTTATTAGTGTTGATGTCTTAAGGGCATACAAGTGGCTTACTCCTGGTCAAGTGACAATTTCCTTAGTAGCATGACTTACAGCTACCTGATGAGTCCTTTTTGATGTCTAGAGTGATGCTGATTGCCTTCTTCCCTGTCCTTACAATTTTTTCATGGGCTGAGTTAGTTTCTGATTTGTGCTGATACTAGTAACTGTTTACAAACTATATCAAGGCTTGATAACCCGTTTGGGTCCTTGTTTGGTTGTGCGTTTTTAATGCCAAGTTTTTATGTTGTATATTTGTTTTTCGCTAATTAATGTATTAGGACATGATGTAACTCTCTGAATGGACAGATACTAATGTCTATGATGCGGACCTGGAGAAAAGAATTAAACTTGCAGAAGGCCACATAGAAGCAGGGAGGCTTTTGGCATATTACCAGGTTTGTAAATATTTTCTTTTCTATCTTCATGCTGGAGTTGCTTTTTCCCAGTCTAATGTCACTGCTGAGTCCTGATATAGGTCTAATTACTTGACTCTCTTTTAAACAATATTACCTTAATGTCATATATTCCTTAAATCCTATTGTTCTGTGTTTCCAGCTGTGTTGATTTATGTGATACTTTCAAGGTTCTCCTAGTTTGTTGGTTGTCATTTATGAAATCCTCTGCCAGTCTGCCATTGACTATGAACCCCTTTTAGATACTATTGACTACTTAACTGACCATATAGTTCTGATGATAATAGTTAAAAGCATGTCTAATGTGGTAATGAAAGATTGAAGCTTGGGACTCTCCTGTTTTATCTATCCCTACTGGTTGACCCTATATTGACATGGTCTGTGAGTGCTTTTAATTTGTTTGACATCACATAGTCCAATTCCTATGCGGATGTACTGTGACACAAGATATGGGATAAAGTAATAATCAACTCAAGGGAAAGAAGGAAGCCTTGAGTCTTATTTACTGTTTTTTATATAATTACGACCATTTGACTTCTGTAATCTTCACATTATTAGTTAAGCATAGAATCTTTTAGTTCCCTTCCTTTTGTAGAAGACTATGAGATCTTTTAAGCAGATGAGAGAATTGTGTTGATGAAAGAAAAATCATAGAAGGAAAAAATCTGTTTACAATCCTTGGCCAAAAGGTTGAAGACCCCTTGCCTCCCAAAAATGAAAAAAAGGAAAGAGGAGAAAGTCTTGCGGAAATCTGTAGTCACTAGTCGGTAGTCACTATCATCCTATCAACAAAAATATACTAGACGAAGCAGCATCCCTTCCAAGACTCAAATCAACATATAAACGAGATAATATAATCTTAATCTTCTTGGCCTCTTTACTTCTGCTACATCTAAATAATAGTGAATGGTGCTGTTATTTTGTTGCAATTATTATTGTTATTGTGAAGTCTGAGGTTATTTTTTATGTAGTTTCCAATTAGTCTTTTATTCTTGTTATTCTGCCCCAAAATACCAGGGCAGAGGGGTAGTTTATGTTAACTTAGAAGTCCTAATTATTGTAAGATTGTAATCCTGTCTATTATGAATAATTAGAGCATGTGATTAGGAAAATACAATCGCAGGCCTTTTTCCTGTGAGCATACTCCTTCTGTGCTGGTTGGTGGGTATAGATTTCTGATTTCTAACATCATTATTAATTTTTTTTTTTTGTAATAATTTGTTTTTCCAGATCAATATGCTTTTCTGATTTACGCTAGTTTCATTGTTGAAGATCACGTCTTCAAATTGATGCTAACTTCTATGCTTCTCCCTTGGATTTAGTTAAACGGTTGGATTGCATAAAATCTACTCTGGATAGTAGCAA
This sequence comes from Hakea prostrata, assembly GCF_041222555.1. Taxonomy (NCBI): domain Eukaryota; kingdom Viridiplantae; phylum Streptophyta; class Magnoliopsida; order Proteales; family Proteaceae; genus Hakea; species Hakea prostrata. Next base: position 3,884,325 of record NC_142610.1, on the reverse strand, counting down.
AGTTTGGAATGTTTTTGCGGCCAAATTTTGCAAACCATCTGGAAGAAGAAACATCTTGGACAGAACCCTATATTTCATCTCCTGAGGAGCCCAAATTCTTTGTGGAAACGGAAGCTATCATTCTAGTTTTGTCCAGTTAGAAAACAATTAGGAGGCTAGAGTCCACTACTTTTTGTCTCTTTGTTTTTGTTACAGGCTTGCTAGTCTGGTGTGTTTTAAGGCTATGCTATTGTCTTTGATGAGGATTCTTGATTGATGACATGAATCTTGCAGTTCTGTGTTATGTGAATTGAGAGACGTTAGTTTTTGAATTGATCTAATTTGATACTTCTGCATTTATGGCTAGAGCTTTACCTGTTTGTGTTGTTGTTTTCAAGCAGGTCCCAAAACCGATTAGCTTTTTCCTAGAAGCTGGTTCTGATGAAAAAGGTGTCAAACAAATTCTTCGTCTTATTCTCTCTAAATTTGGTCGACGGAATCAGGGGAAATCAGATAATGATTGGGCAAACATGTGGCGTGATCTTCAGTCCCTTCAAGAGAAAGCATTTCCTTTTCTGGACTTGGAGTATATGCTGATGGAATTCTGCAGAGGACTTCTAAAGGCTGGAAAGTTCTCTTTGGCTAGGAACTATTTGAAGGGGACAGGTGCAGTTTCTTTGGCAACAGAAAAAGCAGAAACTCTTGTTATACAAGCTGCAAGGGAATATTTCTACTCAGCTTCAAGTCTTGCTTGTTCCGAAGTGAGTATGGACATTCCATTGCATTAATTTCTGTCTCTGTGTTGGTTCTTTTTTATTCCCCATAGTTCCATGTGAAAGGGTTTGGGTTGTGGTTATGGCAGTGTCCAAATTTTGACTGAGATGACCGAAATGTCGGTTCTTTTCAAAACCAAGACGAAATTGATGGGACGAAAAGATATTCCCAAGTTTTGTCCTGGTCGAAGCACGGTTGAAATTTTGACCAAGATGGGTGAATGGGCTACACTATAGATTTCCAATATCTCAGTCTAGTTCTGTGAAATTTTGCAGAACTTGCAGGGTGATTGTGGTCGAAATTTCGGACATCTGCATCCATTTTTGCCTCTTTTAAGCTGTTCTTCACTCAAAAATGCCACTTCTTGGTAAAAGTATGTTTGCATATGGGTATGGGGATGGATTGAGATTAGGCATCATTTTTGAACTTCATCTTTGGATATCCATCAGAACCATCACACCTAGTTACTCCAGTTCCTTCATATTGGTCAACATTGTATTTGTCATTTTGTATCAAACATTTAAAGTAACAATTTCTTCAAGGGTCATTGTCTTGCATTCAAGCAAGGTCATTTGAAGTATGCCATACAATGACACTTGTATGCAATACGTTGAATGAGCCTTGCTTGGAAAATACAATGACACTTAGGTTCATTTATACTTACACTTGTATCAAACATTTAAAGTAAGCAATAAATTGTGTACTTTAAATGTATGCAATACAATGACACTTGAACAAATTGTATACTAAAACTTGAATGATAAGTCTTCGTTGGTTTTTTAAGCAGAATACCTATGCCATTGTGTTCTTTATGCTTTAAGTAGGTAGTATGCAAGAAATTAGATTAAAAAAACCATGTAAAACCCCCCCGAAGCCAAACATTGAACCCCTTGGGAACATTTGCAGGTTTCAACTGAAATTTCGTACCATCTCAGTTTCTAGGCCGGTTGAAACTGGCCTTGAAACTGAGATTTCAAACCTTGGGTTATGATCATTGGTTTGGCCCATGTTCTTTAGCTTTAAAAGTGACTGGGTTGCCCTGTTCCCGCCAATTCAAATCAGGATGACTGGTGACTGTTGATCTGTACTACCGTGATGTTAACAAGTTTCTTCCCATATTGGCCAGAATTGCTCCCTTTTGCAAGATTTCTGTAGAGTGTAGAAAATATCTGACTTTGTCGAAAACTAGGGAAAGTAACTATGTTTCACAACAACAATTTCTTTTCTTGCATTTAGTTAAATTTTATCATCAGATATGTAAAGATCGTACTTTATGGTGAAAGAGTTTGTAATATTATGGAAACATAACACATCAAAGTTATACTTCCCAAAATTCTTGTAAGGTCAATGGGGCCGATTCTCATTATCCATGTGATTTGTTTATCATTTGTATCCTAATCACTCAAATTCTCATTTAGGTTTTGAAGAATGAGAGAAAGAGAGAGAGAGTTGAGGAAATAATGACTTGACCCTTATATGTATGCCCAGTGACTAAACAGAATAACAAATATGCTTAAAAAGCTTGAAAGATCACACTACAACAGTTTTCAGGGCGATGCATGTATGTCACACATGACAGACTTGTTTGGAATAGAATGGAAAACAACTACTAGGCCTTATGGTGAAGACGTCAGCCAACTGATCACATGATTGGACAAACAGGATATACAAATCCTGACAATCTATTTCCACATGCTTGTGTCCTATCATGCTGAACTGGGTTGTAGCAGTACCTGTAGCAGATATGCTATTACAATACAGCATCACAGGAGAACTGGAGCTGCTACCAACATCATGGTGCAAGAACAGGTAAACATATCTGGTTTCTTGCTATGCCAGATACAAGATTTCCTCCAACAAAGGAACAATAGCCAGATGCGGACTGATGGTCTGGACTCTGGAGAACCTGCCATTTAGCATTGGTGAATGCCTTTGCATGCAGGCATCATGACGATTGAGGAGAGAAAGGAATCCCTTTTCTTGGGGCAGATCATGCATTACACTGACCCACTATTAGATCAATGTTTGGTCAAGTATGTGACTGATATATCATATATCAATCCCCCTACAAAGCACAGATAGGCTCCTTTACCCACTCTTGTCCATCTTTTCTCTTCAGATGTGTGTTTGCTGCAACTGGAGTATCAACAGGTGGCTGCCAAGCATCCCAGAAGGTCTAAAACTATACTTCGTTTGAAAGAGGAAGATTCCTTTGGGAGACGTAGCGACTTTGGTTCCAAGAAAGTACTTTAACTGCCCATATCTTTGATCTTGAATCCTTGGCCAAAGTATTGCAACTTGGCTATCTCATCTTTGTCACTCCCAACAAGGGCAGAACTTCAACATACACAATGAGGACAATGGCATGGTTGCCACTTACCAGTGATAGTAATCAGCAATTCTGCATTACATTGAGAGTAAGCTATTGTAGCCATGGCTTTTTGAAAGCACCCAAACCATGATCTAGGGGGTTGTTTCAGCCATACAATGCATACTTCAGCTTACACACAGTCACTGGGGTTTTCATATGTTGGGAATCCTTGGGAACATTCATATATGCTTCCTCCTCAAATTCACCTGGAAGGAAAGCATCTTATAATCTAGTTATGTAGACCCCAGGCCTTGTCAACTGCACATGTGAGGTAATTCAAAAGTATTCAATTGGACCTCAAGTGCAATGGTCTCCTGGTAGTCAATTCTACGTGTTTGTGTAAGCCCCTTTGCCACAAATGTTGCCTTAGACAGATCATTTGTTCCATCAACTCTTTGCTTCACCATGTAAACCCTTTCGATGCCACTTGTCTCTTGCAGGAGTAAGTGAGACCAAATCCCAAGTACCGCTCTTTTCTGGATGCCTACATTTCTTCTTAATATGGTGCTGTTTCAATATGAGGTTGTGATTGCATCCTGAGAAGTCTGAGGAAGGGAGACAAAGGCCCAAGAAAATACAAAAGCATGCCAGAACTTAGAAAGGGGATCATAAGTCATGACATAGTCGATAGGATGTCGTGTTTTATTCTTCTTCCCTTTATGGACAACAATTGGCAAATTCATGTGATTAACGTTAACAGGAAGGGAACGTTACCAACTATTAGTAAGGAAAGAAGTTGCTGGTTGGATCAGAAGGAAGTTATTGACCTGTGGTTATTGTTGTTGGCCTCTTGAAAGGACAAGTTAAAGGAAGAGTGTAAACCTTCCCATATCTTGTGTTTGTGCCCTTGTCAACACTTAGTTGTTCCCCTTGAATAGAAGGATGGGTAGATGGTGTAGGAGGGTGAGCATCACACATTGGAACAACAATGAAGGACTATCAAGGGGGCCAACCATCAGCATGTCATCTAGTCCTGGATTGACAGATAATTAACTAGGAACTAATTCTCCCAAGGATCCAACAAGAACCATGCTCAGATTTGAAAAATTAGGGTTAGGGTTTGTGAAATCAAGAAATTGGGGCTTTAGGGTTTATAGATGGAATATGGGCTGGGGTTTGGGTTAAACTCTAGTGGGGAGGAAATGGTTATGCTTGCCAAAAAATCCAAAACTGTTGATTGTTGTGCATAATCTGAAAATTGGGTCTTACTTGGGAGAAACTGGTAAGAGCCAATTCACCAGTTTCAGAGGGTCATATTGCAACCAAATTCAATGGCTTTTGTTGGACTGTAGGTATCAACATAGTCCGAGTATGGAGGAGTTCTCCTGTTTATCTTTATCTCCTTCCTTTCTTCTCTTTTTTTTTTTTTTTTTTGGGGGGGGGGTGTTCAGGGTGAATGACAGAGTTCTTAATGGTTAGATGCAAGGTAATTGTAACATTGTAGAATTAGAAACTTAGGGTTTATGGTGGCTAGATTCGACATCAAGGTAGATCGACTGTAGGTATGATGAGGGGTTTTCATGTGTTGAATAGGAATGACTTTTAATGGTTAAGTCTGCAAGTGAATCCCTTCGAATGGATGTTTCCGATTACGAAAATATTGATTGAAGGGGGAATGAAGAGGCTCCTGCCTGAGAAGTTGACTACCAAAGTCACAATCTTCCTCAGTTCCTTGGCTAATCAACCACGAAGACTGTCTAATGGGAGCCAGAACAGGTGAAGAGAGTGGGGTTGGGGGGAAGAGGGGAGTGGGGGATTGGGGTTGGGAGTGTAAAGAAGAAATCTGAGAAGAATATGAGTTGTAGGGGAAGAGTGAGGAGAAGACTACATGCACAAAAACTCAATTCTACTATTCCATACTAATTAAGCTATTACAAGATCATACTAACTAAGCTGATTACAAGAATTTACATAATAGAAAAAGACATGCTTCGATAAGAAAACAACCACAGTAAGACTCGTAGCAATTTAAATCTAACTATACTATTCGTAAGTATCCTGCTAAAATTAAAAATCTATTTACATAATCATCCAATAGGATAATCAATAAAATCCCAAATATCTATTAATGTCTCACTCAAACTGGGCCTACACAGTCAGTTGTTCTATCCTAAAGTCCTACAAATCGACAATCAATTGACTGGTAATTCTGAGGATAGTCTCCCTTTAAATTTATTAATATTATTTTTAATTTATTTTAAATTGTATTTAAATTCCTCAAATATAGGTGGTTTAGGCCAGATTTTTAGCCGAGATAGGCCATTTCAATGGTTTTAATTAAATCCTGAATTTAGGCTGAAATAAAACCATGTAATTGGAATTCCATCTTAGATTGTGCTGCATCACTATCCCAACAGCCAGAACAGGAGTAAGGTCCTAGACCTAGCACCAATGGAGTTCCAAATTCCAGTACTTGATCTTACCAAGAGAGAAGGCAGCAGGTTTCTCAAAGCTTACAAAAAGCAATCCAATTTCATAAACTCAGTCTGTGTATCCTTCTCCATTGACTGGTATATATATAGGGACTAGTCAGTAATACAAACTCATGTTTAAAAAGGAAAGCTTATTAACTCAATTCCTTGTTGAAAAGGAGTTTCTAACAGAAATAAACTACCTAGTTGACTGATTGACTCTGTAACAAGCCCCTAACTTTGAAAAGGTTGGAAACAGGCTTAAGCTACAATAAAGTAACTCACCCGGCGTCCCAATTCTATTTTGAAACGAGTTTCTAACTTCTAACTTACTGTGTAATTGACCCAAACTAGAAATTATAAACAAAATCAAACTAAGTAAATGATCTGTTATTGTAGTTGGTCCTTGTGCCTTTGTTTTGGGCCCATAAAGAGTCCCATTACCAATTAAAACCATGGGGTGCTAAATGTCCATAGCCAGTATAACCATCTTTGGGCATATTTTAAGAGAAATAAGCCTTTTTGGTGGTAGATCTGTGTCAGTTTCCCTGAAGAGGTGTTGTGGGCAATATCATGGAATATAACATCTAGAATGACAGAAGTACTATGAGAAAGGTGGATGCTAGTAATTACAGCCCTCCTAACTGGCCAAGTAACCAATGGTGACGGAGTGGAGCCCTGAAGAGTCAAGCTTAAGAAAATGACAATTACGTCAAAGCACACCACCCAAAGACCGGTGCAGGAATAATAGAGGAGGACAACAACTTAAGAATATCTAATGAGACTTAGACTGCAAAACATGAGAGCTTATATGGTTGATCAGGTATGCAAAACTTTGTAGACTGCCTCTGATGTAGGATAGCCCTAGGAACTAGGGTATTCTACAAGTGGGCAGGATCACTATCTAAGTAAGACACTAGAAGGGGTATGGGGGTTGGGAACTGCCCAGCGCACACACTCTACTAGCAAGATATCTTCAACAAAATACTATCCAACAATCAATAGTATAAATAAAGTGCAAAGAGTATAAAGACTATAGGAAATACCATTCAGATGTCAAGCATAAAGGAACCTCTCAAATAGGTAAGGGAATTAGGGGCATTGTATTCAAAATAACAAAAGTGACAGCAACAACTCATAAGGACTGACCTTCCATTCAACTAGAGAATAAAACGTATGTTCACTGCCAAAGACCTCTTCCAATTCTAACCAACAACTGCAGTGCGTCACTTAGGATTAGCAAAATATAAATAAGGCAGTGTAGTCTGCAGTCCCAATAAAAAAAGAAAATTTCCAGAATTATGAAGTGGCACAAATCTGGAAATTCAGTGGCAGGGTGAAGATGTAAGAATGCAGAAACTGAGAATCTGAAAGCAAGAGAGGTTGCAGCAGTGTTACTGCCAAGCAGAAAAGAGGAGAATAGGAAAGAAATAGAGGATTGAAAGGCTGCAGGATTACCATAGGGCGTGGGGTAGGAAACCTGCAAGAGAGTGGTTATAAAAAAAAACAGCAGAGAAAAAGGGTGGGACAGCAAGGCTGTCAACAGAGTGAAGGGAAGAAACAGAAATAGGCAACAGGGAGATTTTTCTTACAGAAAAAAAGGGAGGGGAAAAAAAGAAAAAAGAAAGAAAGAAGACGACAAGAGTGGGGGTGAAGGGATTTTTGTCCAGAAAAGGAGAAAAAAGGAAGAAGAAGACAGGTGCGAAAAAGGGTTCTTTCATGCAAGCAAAGAGAGGAGGGAAGCGCTACCATGAGAAGAGGGCTCCATGATAGGTAGAGAGAGGTGCTGTCACTGGATCCAAGAGAGGACTGCGCTGCTTGTTCTTTTTTCTTTTTCCTTTTTCTTTCTTTCTTCTACTTCCATCTTTTTTTATTTTTATTTTTTTAATTCATTCGATTAGTGATGCCCTCATGTTGCTTAAATAATAAAAATAACCCTAAAACTGAACTGCCCTTATTAAAAAACAGATTTTATCCCAAGAATACCCTTACAATGAAATAAATCCAAAAGATGAATCAATATAACAAAAATTATGTGGACTATGGTCCTAAGGGTCCAGGTGACCCTTTACTAGTAGATCTCCTTGTACACCTCCCCGAACCATGTGGAAAGGTTCGCAGGTGGTCGCCTCCGTCTCTGGTAATAGTGAGTGATGGGTGGACATGTGATGTTCCCATCAGCCTCGCTTGACTAGTGTTTAGAGAACATTTCAAACATAATGACACAGGCAATCTAAATGTCCCAGTTGTGGAATACAATGGAACTGTGCTGATTATGAGACTGAATGGAGCAAAAGAAGCAAACTTTGACCATGAGTAGACATGTACCACAGCCTTCATGAATAGCTAAAACATTAAATAAACAAATATGGACCTTTGTAACAGGAACTTGGTAAACTGAACCCCAGACAACAGTTTGAATAATCATAACTGAGATCTGTTCTATCCAGGTTTGTTGAACCTGGACATTTGAATTGGAGCAGCTATGAACCAGAAATATGTTCATACTCCTGCATTACCATGTGTTAAGACTGTTGCTTTTCTTGCTTCAAGTAATGCATATTGTTGCCTTGGCAATGCCCTGATAACTATGGTTTCAACTTTTCATGCGTTGCTTAAATGTATTTTGGCACACCAATATGTATCCGCAGTTATCTTGTGAATGAAGTTCTAAATTTTGGTTTTGAGGCCAGTTTTTGCCCTGGTGAAAACTGAGATTCCCTGGTTATGTGGGGTTGGGGAATTTTTGTTTTTGGGGTGTGGTCTCAACATGTCATGGCCTCATGGGCACTGTGCTTTTCTTGTCTCTCTCTTAACTTTTGGCATTTGGATGTGAGGAAGTGAAATCCTAAAGCATCATTTATTTAAGAAAATTCTGAACTCTTATCAGAGAACGAACATATTGTTTTCCTTTCAATATTAGCCTTCTCCCAAGTCTTTTCTACTTTTGGTCATTTTACCTGAGAGCATGCAAATTAAAGTGCTCTGAAAAAGGTGGACCTGTTGGTTAGTTATATTCTGGACTCATTCCTCATTTTATGCTCAGTTCCAAACCCCCCCCCCCCCCCCATTTTGTATCTGACCTGGGATCCCTTCTATCATTCTGATATCATCTGCAATTTTAAAGATTTTTGTCAACAACATAATATGTAAAGCAGGTTTTTCATCTTGACAGCTGGTGGTCCTATTTTACTGATGGAAATATTTTCCACATGTGCTTCAGATCTGGAAGGCTAAGGAGTGTTTGAACCTCTTTCCAAATAGTGCAAGTGTTAAAGCAGAGGCTGATGTTATCGATGCATTTACCATTAAACTTCCCAGCCTTGGGGTTACACTTCTTCCCTTGCAGTTTAGGCAAATAAAAGATCCAATGGAGATTATTAATATGGTAATTACAGGTCAACGTGGAGCTTATCTCAATGTGGATGAACTTATAGAAATTGCTAAGCTTCTTGGGTTGAGATCCCAGGATGAGATAGCAGCTGTACAAGAGGCTGTGGCAAGAGAAGCTGCTGTTTCTGGTGACCTGCAATTGGCATTTGATCTGTGTCTTGTTTTGGTTCAGAGAGGGCATGGACCTATTTGGGATTTATCTGCTGCATTAGCTAGAGGCCCTGTCCTTGATAATATGGACATAAGTTCTCGAAAACAGCTGCTAGGTTTTGCTTTAAGCCATTGCGATGAAGAATCAATTGGTGAGCTTCTGCATGCATGGAAGGATCTTGATATGCAAAGTCAGTGTGAAACATTAATGATAATGACAGGGACTAATCCTCCTAATTTTTCTGTTCAAAATTCTTCGATCACCCCGCTTCCAATTCACAGTATTCAAGATATAGTGACCTTGAGAGATTGCTCTGAAATGTTGGGTGTTGGTAATGGTGATCAGGAAGTTCATTTTGAAAACATAAAAAATATACTTTTAACTGTTGTAAAGGAGTTACCTAATGAGAAAAGAATAGATTGGGATTCGCTTCTAAAAGAAAATGGAAAAGTACTAACTTTTGCTGCATTGCAACTTCCATGGCTGCTTGAATTGAGTATGAAAGAGGAGTATGGGAAAAAAAGGGTTCCCGGCATGAAAACCTTTGCTGGGAAGCCATATATAAGTGTGAGAACTCAAGCTGTGGTGTGTATCCTGTCCTGGTTGGCAAGAAATGATATTGTTCCTAGTGATGATCTAATTGCATCTCTAGCAAAATCAGTAGTGGAGCCACCGGTAACTGAAGAAGAAGACATTCTTGGATGCACATTCTTGTTAAATCTTGTGGATGCTTTTCATGGAAAGGAAATAATAGAGGAGCAGTTGAGAACAAGGGAAGCATACCATGAGATGTCTTCCATCATGAGCATGGGAATGTTATATGGTTCATTGCACAACTCTGGTGTTGAATGTGATGGTCCTCTTCAGAGAAGAGAGCTGCTGCTGCAGAAATTCCAAGAAAAGAACAAACCTCTGAGTGCAGGTTATTTGATACTCTTAATATTGTCGTCAAATGACCTTCTTTAATTCTATTTATGGATGTATTCTTGTCATGGAAAACTGTTGTCATCAAGTATGTATATAGCTATATACAATTTTCCCATCATATTACTCTTTCTCTCATTTCATTTCCCTATTTATGTGTCAGATGCTATGGTCAAGATTGATGAAGTGCAATCTACCTTCTGGAGAGATTGGAAATCAAAACTAGAGGAGCAGAAGCATGTGGCAGATCAATCCAGGGCACTGGAACAACTTATACCGGGGGTCGAAACGGCACGATTTTTTGCTGGGGACTTTGTTTACATTGAAAGTGTTGTTCTCTCCTTGGTTGATTCAGTAAAGCTGGAAAAGAAACCTGTGTTGAAGGAAGCATTGAAATTAGCTGCTGCTTATGGCTTGAAGCAGAGTGATGTACTCTCTCTCTCTCTCTCACACTAGAAGCTGAAGATTACTCTTTCCTTTGGTTAAAAATCTTTTATCTTTCTTCATATTTGTGTCCATATTGACTGCTGAGATACTTCTCATAAAATCTTTTTTCTTATGTTTCTAGATTCTGTCTGCTCCTATTTATTATTCTGTTATATAACCTGGCTCCCATCATATCTGCTTCTATTTTCTGCATGTGTACTGGTTGTACTTGTACTTCCATCCTTGCAGATTAATTGTGTATTTTTGGCCTTCTAAATGTTCTCTATATGCTAATAAACAATTATTTCCCTTTTTATGCAGGTGCTTCTGCAGTTCGTTGGTTCTGTCCTCGTTTCCGAGGTTTGGACAATTGATGATATTGTAGCTGAGACTTCGGAGCATTGGGAGAAAATACTTGCTTGTGCTGCAGAAGTCATTAAAACCATTTTCTTAGTTGTCTATCCTGCAATTGATGGGTGCAACAAGCAGCGGCTTGCTTACATATACAGTATTCTCGCTGATTGCTACTTGCAGCTGGAGAAAACTGAAGAACCTTTGATAGTCACACCCCCTGATTTATCAAATACTTGTAATCTTAGTTTAAGACAACTCTACAGGGTTCTCGAGGAAGAATGCAGAAGAATTTCCTTTATCAAGAATTTGAACTTTAAAAACATTGCTGGGCTGGGTGGTTTGAAATTTGAGTGCTTTAGTGATGAAGTTTACAAAAACATCAATGAATCTAGTGTGGAAGCATTAGCAAAAATGGTTCAGAATCTTGTCAGTATCCATACTGATTCTGGGTGTCTTGTCTCATGGCAGGAAGTTTACAAGCACCATGTGCTGAGTATGTTGGCTACTTCAGATGATAGAACCAAGATTTATACTCATCTTGATGATCCAGAAAACTTTCAGCACTTCATAAGTGAACTTGAGCAGAACTATGATTGTTGCCGGTTCTATATTGAATCCTTGTCAAAATCAGATGGCTTGAACATTATGTGGCGGTACTACACGTCAAGCCTTCTACTAGATGGTTCTTTTGAGAAATTGAGAGGTGACTCAGGATGGCTGGACTGCCTTATCTCACTATTAAATTTCTGGATTAGGATGGCAGATGATATGCAAAGGATTGCATACCGTGAAAGTTTAGAAGACCGACCTGTAAACTTTAATCCGAAAAAACTAGGAAAATGTTTGAAGGTTTTCAGTAGTCTGGTGATGGAGGAGAAAGTCTTGGCAAGTCAAGGATGGCAAACTGTTCACAATTATGCAAAATGTGAGCTCATGAACAATTCCATTGATCAGGTATTTATTTTCTGCAGAGCCATGGCTTTTTCTGGATGTGGGTTTGGAGCCGTTGCTGAAGTCTTTTCTGAGGCCATGATGCAGGGTCCAACCGGCTTAAATTTGGACCTAGATAATGAATTTGATCTGGATTATTCTCAGAATCTTCCACAACTTTACATAAATATATTGGACCCTGTTTTGCTTGATTTAGGAAGTGAATCTTCTGTACGCCAGAATTTGCAATTCCTGTTGTCATCACTCAGTAAATTGGAAGGCAACCTGGACAATTTGAAGAAGGTTAGGTATGCTGTCTGGGGAAGATTAGGGACATACTCAGGTAATATGCAACTGAAAAGTCATGTTCGAGTTTATGCTTTGGAACTCATGCAGTCCATCATGGGTAAGAATCACAAGGGTCCATCCGAGCCCTTAACAAATGTTCAACCGTGGGAAGGGTGGGATGAGTTTCATGCTACTGTGGCAAGCAGTGAGACTTCCAGTCTGGATGGAGCAAATGTCTCAAATGCATCGAGCCTATTTACAAATACCTTGGTTGCCCTTAGGTCGACCCAACTGGCGGCATCAATTTCACCAAATATTGAAATCTCTTCAGATGATCTTTTGTCAGTGGACTCTGCAGTCTCTTGTTTCATGAATTTATCCAGGGTTGCTGGCAGTGAATCACATTTGGATGCTCTTCAAGCCATCCTGGAAGAGTGGGAAGGTCTTTTCTCTTGTCTAAAACATGAAGAGGATTCATCTGAAGCAGCTGATGTTGGAAACAATTGGAGTGGTGATAAATGGGATGAGGGTTGGGAAAGCTTTCAGGAAGAACCTGTTGAGAAAGAGGGGAGAAATGAGCAGCCTCCTGTTCATCCTTTGCACATGTGCTGGATGGAGATAATTGAAAAGCTTGTTGTGCAGTCTCGATTTGTAGATGTGATAAGACTAATGGACCAATCCTTGCTGAGACCTAATGGCATTTTGCTGAATGAGGAGAGTGCCCAGAAGTTGAGTCATGCTGTTGCTGCCATGGATTGCTTTGTGGCTTTGAAGATAGTGTTGCTACTTCCTTACGAAACTGTTTGGTTGGACTGCTTACAGACTGTTGAAGATAAGTTGAAGCAAGAAGGTATCACAAACACAAGTAGACAAGATCATGAACTTTTTATCCTTGTCATATCATCTGGACTGGTGTCTAACATTGCTGCCAACCCTAGTTACTGTACCACTTTCTCATACTTATGTTATCTGGCGGGGCATTTTGCTCACCTTTGTCAAGTGGTTGACTTATCCCTTTTCAAATCAAGAGGGAGGGAGGAGGCTAACACCGATCAAGATGAGTTTCTGTTTATTTTCAGAAGAATTTTGTTTCCGTGCTTTATATCAGAGCTTGTCAAGACAAAGCAGCAGCTTCTTGCAGGGTTTTTTGTCACTCAGTTCATGCACACACCTTCTTCTTTCAGTCTTATCAACATTGCAGAAGCTAGTCTCAGAAGGTATTTTGAAGGGCTGGTTCGCCGTGAGTGTGCCGAACCCATTCTTGGAGAAAATGGTTCTTGTAGGTCATTAGTAAATACAATCTCTAGACTGAGAGTTAAGTTGGGGAGTTTGATTGAATCTGCATCAGCATGTCTTACAACTTAATATTGAAATGAATATGGAAATACCAAAGGATTAGAAATTTACATGCATTAGTCATACAAAATGTTGGATTCTTATTCCAAAATTATTACTACTAAGTTTCAAAAGTCAAAAACCCTTTTGTATTTTTGTTGGAACACTTGTAATTGGAAAGATTCAAATTTAAGACCTCTTGATAAGCCATGATCAGCACCTGCAGTCATCAAATCTTTTAAATTAATGAACCCAAAAAATTTCTCTAATATTTCAATATGAGTTAGCCAAAGGATTACCTTCCAATGGCCCAGAGAATGATCAATGGTTGCCATCTGGTGTCCTCTAAGGGTACTGGGAGCTTTGTTTGTAGGTACATCCAGACCATCTTCACCAACAGCTACTGTCAGGCTGAAAGAGTGTTTGGTAATTCCATTAAGAGGGAATAGACATGGTGATATGATCTAACTGGCCCTGCTTATCATTTGTTCTTAGGCACTCACCAGCTTATTTCACACCCTAAAGAAGTTGGGGGTGAGAAGGTACGCCACAGAAGAATCCTGATCTCACATTTACTCTTCGTTGATGACTGTCTTTCTCTGACAAGAAGTTAGAGAAGAATTTTCAAAAAAATCACCCAAAAGAAGAAAAGCTGGAGGATTCCATTTGAAGCCAAGTCTTGACAAGGCAAGTAGTTAGGAAGTAAATTTCAAGAAATCCACACTTTCTTTTAGCTCCAATGCCCCTTCCTCTTTCAGTAGATGGTTCCCTTGAATCCTGAGGTTTTACAATAAGAACCCTTGTAAGTATGTGGGCTTATCAAACTGCACGCAATTGTTCCAGGATATCTTTAATAAGTTGATAAGCACCATGGAGGTCAGAAGAATCGGTTGCTTTCTTATGCTAATAAAGAGGCTTTGCTTAAATTTTTAGCTTCTTTCTGTGCCAGCTCTCATTTTGAGTTTCAAACGAGGCATCAAATTTCTTTTGGATAATGGGCCAAAAAAGAAGAAGAAGAAGATGCACTGCAATCTCATCTTTGCTTTCTTAAGGATAATGGTGGGCTTGGATTTAGAAATCCACCTTTTCACAGTAGAACTTTCTTGTCTAAAGTAGCATGGAGACTCTGAAGTGTTTATGAGGGATACCCTAGCTGCCACTTCATCTCAAGCTTATGTGGTTCGGATTGCTTCCAAGAGTTCCACCGCTATTAAAAGTTCCACAACTAATCAAACACCAGTTCCTACATTCAAGGCTTTCAAGAGTTCCACTGCTATTAGAAGTTCTATAGCTGATCAAACACCGATTACTATATTCAAGAAGAATTCTATAATTGGTACTCACAAAGACTCTAGTCAACCCAAAGAAGAGTTTGATACTGATTAGTACAAAACACTTGTCAATATTTTATGTAAACTCACATTATAACTCAAGAATCCTAGAAGGCTAGAACCACAACTACTAGAGTCCTAGAACACTGGGAAAAAATAGTCTCTTTCTATATAAAGCCTTGTATTAACTCCTGTAAAATTAATATGAAAATTATACTCTCTCTCTCTCTCTCTCTCTCTCTCCCTCTCTCCCCTCACGTCTACGGTCTATCTCTGTCTCTCTTTCTTCACCGTGTCTCTCTTCTTCTCTCTTTCTCTATTCAACTACCATTTTCTAACAATGTCTAATGCTATAGGTTAAGCTAATGAAGTCAATATGCTTCCGAATTGTAATTACCTAGGAAAAGAATCATTTGCTTTGCTGTGCACAACAACGCACATATATACCAAATAGAAGACTAAGATGACATGATTGATTTTAAATAATAAATAAAAAATAAAATAAAAACCTTGACACTCTTCTATTTGATTTATTCTCAACTACTTATTTGATATATAGGTGCATTGCTATTCATAATAGAAGATTCCCCCCCCCCCCCCCCCCCGCAAAATCAGATATTCTCCATAATGAGTGTGGCATATGGTACAAATGAAGGCAGGGCTAACTGCTCTTAAGTTAGGACCCTCTTTTTTTTTTTTTTGGGTTACAAAACGGGGTCAAAAGACCCAAAAAAACAAAACAAATCAAACTAGAGCACAACTCTTGAGACAATCCTCTCTAAGGATGTCTGTCATTTCCTGCGGGGGATCATTGAAAAAGACCAGATCATCTCTTCCAATTAGCTGCCTCTTAGACAACCAATCAGCAGCCTTGTTATTTTGACGCCTCACATGACTAAATCTAACATGGCCTCGAGAAGCATATAGGCTTCGAATTTCAGAAACTAATCTTCCCATCGATCCTTGCTCGTTAACTTCTGGTTCCAGTAACCTTATGGCCTTCAGCGAGTCTAATTCTATTTGGATTGGCCATGCTCCCATATCCAACGCTACCTTTACCCCTTCTTTGATTGCGCGCAGTTCCGCCTCTACTACATGGCATAGAGGAATCTTGATAGCAAATCCTCCTCTGAACATGCCTTCTTGATCCCGAATCACCCCAGCTAATTGAGCGTAACATTCCTTCACTTTCACAGCAGCATCCGTGTTGCACTTAAACCATCCTCTTCTAGGGCATGTCCACCCTAAAACTTCCAATTCTTTATTTGGATCAAGAACAGGGCTTCGGCATGTTGTCCAAGCTTCCTTATTGGCTCAATAAAATTTTTTGATAATGAGCATACCATTCCCTGGTCTGGAAAAATCTACCTCATGGATATCTCGATTTCGCCATCCCCAGAGAAATTGTAGGGTACACACAAATCGCTCAGGCCAATCGTTGCTCCATTTGGCAGTAAATCCACAGATATTGGCATAGATCCATTCCTGCTTTTCGCACCTAAAAAACCATATTTGATTTCGTGATTTAATCATACATTTCCAAATGCTTCTTGCAAAGCAACAATCCCTAAATACATGCCAACATATGGAAGATAATTGGTTATTACAATAAAAAAGGTTTATAGATTGAATACCCTCCGAGAATACCTTGCCCATTTTTCCTCGTACATGAATCTTTTTTATAAAGATGATAACAAATTAATTTTCTTAAGTTTACTTCCACCCAGTAAAAGGAAGCATAATATACAAATTTCAGAAATATTTTGAGAGGGACATTATCAATTTGACATAATTTTTGAATGTATTTAATTTTCACCAATTATCTTGAGATACCCGGAAAATTTCCCTAACATAGAAAAAACTCTCTGTCTCTCAAATCAATTAATTAAGCGTTTCTTACCTAATCAATGGTACACGGGGTGTGAGAGGCAAATGCTTAAGGTGCATAACTAAACAGTGATAATAATCTCGAGTAGGTAACATAATTTTTGAATGCATATCCTGAAAATTTCCCAAACTTAGAAAAGACTATTCTTATTTCTTCCTCTCTCTCTCTCTCTCTCTCTCGCTCTCTCAAATCAATTAATTAAGCGTTTCTTACCTACTCAATGGCACAAAGGGTGTGAGAGGCAAATTCTCAGGGTGCATAATTAAATAGTGATGATAACTATAACCTTGCTCGTACATCACTTCACTAAGATACGATCATATATGGCTTCCATTGCCATCCAACCCACCATTATTTCTGTTCTCCTCTACTACTTCCTTTTCACCCTCCTCATTAACAACCCATCAGGTTGTGATTCTGATTACATCTTATACAGCAACGAAGCTCTCTATGCTGGCAATTCTCTATTTTTCGGTAACCTTCTCTTTATAATGCAAAAAGACTGTAACTTGGTCCTCTACCGTAGTAATTCCCCCATATGGGCCTCTAATACTGGAGGATCAGGCGGAATTTGCCATTGTAAGTTGCAATCCGATGGAAACCTTGTTGTTTACAGTGATAATTCCCCACTTTGGTCCAGCAACACCAACCGTGACGAGGGTTACTATGTTCTTATGGTTCAGAAGGACGGCAACGTGGTTATCTACGGCGGTGCAATCTGGGCTACTGACACCTCCGGCAACTTAATTCACTCCAGTGCAACCACTTTGCTGAGGAAAATCGGGTCAGATGACCTAAAACTCAACGTCAGCACCAGTTAGAAAGAACTACTACGTACGTCCGTTATAATAAAAGTCTGTAACCATGCAGTGATGCTCACGGAAGAAACCCTTTGCAAATGCTCATAGTAGAAATTAACAAGAAATTATATCTGTCTTCTTCAACCACGACGATGGTTTTTCTGTCTTTTTCTTATTTACATCTTTTTGTGAATAAAACCTACTAAATTCCTCTTTCCGCTGTGAAAGTTTAAAGTTTTGAAGTCAAATTAAAATTGAAATCTATCATAACTAACTATATCCTCAGTTGATCTTATATCCAACCGATTAAGAAGAATATGAGTTATGTAGAGTTTTATTGTAAACAAGTTGTAATTCAAATTTATATATTCAAATTGTAATTCAAATAGTATTAATATACATCCCCCACTAATGAATTTGATTGTCAGACGAACTCTAACTCCCGTTATCCCTGATTCCTTGTGCATTTCACATGCACATCAATGTGTTCCACATGAACAATAATGGCAACATTCTCGTCGTCTGTGAATAGAATCGTCCAATCTTGGCCAACAACACAGACTGTGATCATGGCTACTATGTTCTTATACTTGAGAGGGATGGCAACCTTGCTATGATGGACACTTAACAAGCTTTCTCGAGACATCTTTTGGGCAGATGGTACTCAACAACATATCCACACAATCTCATGGGACATTATTTGTAGCTCTACTAGAGAAGGCGGTCTCAACTTTAGAAAAACTGCCACTTTAAACCTTGCTCATCTGACTTGGAAGGTATGGGAACTCCTTAACCCTACGGGCTCCTTATGGGGACAATTGACGAAACAAGTATTTCAAGCATTGTACATTTTTAGAAACTTCAGCATTCCCAACAGCTTCATGGGGCTAGAAGTCATTGATTAAAGCAATGAATCTCTTATGTCAAAGCCTTCCTTCAAATAGGGGATGGACATCAAGCGAGGCCTTGGAACCTCAAGTGGGTCCCTAACCTCCCCCAGGACATAGGATGTTATTCAGCCGCTCACTTGCCCATCAAAGTGTTTGAATTCATTAATTCAGCAACCACATCCTGGGATCAGGAAAATGTGCTTGGTTGGTGGCCTCCTAAAGTGGCAACAAAGATCCTTAGTTTTCCCCTTCCATTGCTTCCTACAATGGATCATCTCATTTGGAAGCTTCATTCAACAGGTATATTCACTGTGAGTTCGGCTTATCGACTGGCATCAGCTCCCCCTAACATCCCTACCCCAACACCCACTTTCAACTAGGTATGGCTATGGCATCTCCCTCTCCCACCTTGGATTCTCTTTTTCTTATGCAAGGCTATCAATGGCAAATTACCTATTACCCTCCCCAGTGCATCACCTGTGTCACCCCAATGCTTCTGTGAAACACCTCTTTACATCTTGCCTTTTACCCTTCAATTATGGCATACACATGCAACTTCAGGCCCTTGTCTCCAAGTCTACCCCATCATCCTCACACAACCAACAAGCCATACACACCCTCATCATACTGTAGACTCTTTGGGACTACTATAACCTCATCACCCACTCGACTCAAGTATCGAGGTCACATGATGCCATACAAAGACTACAACAAACTATCATTGAATTCTCCCCTCCCTTCTCTCAAACCCCAGTACGAGAAACACCAAGGCTCATAATGTAAAATCCGGCCTTATCCTAACCCTGACCCGGCCCGGATTTTTATACTGTTGCAGGTCTGAAGACCCGAAGTGGTGGTAGAAGAGACCTGTGGGCCCTCTTAGTTGATGATTCGATGCTTGATATAGAGCCTATGGACATTGACAATGATGCCCCTTACTTGAGCACATTGTCAGTGTTGAGTGAAAATCTGCGCATCGATGAAGATTGAATTAGTTGAAGCACTTATTGGAACCCTGGTATTTCCGGAAACTAGACTTGTTGATTGACTTGTAGGAGAAAACCCCGCTTGATTTGACCCTGTATAGCCTCCTGAATCCACTCCTGAAGTTGTGTCATGCCTTGGTCGACTATCAGTCGACCAACAGTAATGGAATTCGATTTTTCACTAAATCACTTCCCATTTTGCCCCTACTTTTTGGAAGTCATGAATGAGGACCTAAACTAATCATTTGCACTTCAGAGCTCGAGGTTGGACACTCTCTTGGGATTTTTCTTGATGTTTGGGAAGATCTTTGACTCCAATCAT
This sequence comes from Hakea prostrata, assembly GCF_041222555.1. Lineage (NCBI taxonomy): Eukaryota > Viridiplantae > Streptophyta > Magnoliopsida > Proteales > Proteaceae > Hakea > Hakea prostrata. The sequence continues at coordinate 3,864,772 of NC_142610.1, read as the reverse complement.
TAGTGTTATACATTAATCATCAACTCAAGGTATGATTCCTTCTATTCTCCTTCTAATCTATTCATTCTATCAATCTATGATCTTGAGACCATGGTTGAAGTGCTGCAACCTTGCAAACACTTAACCATGAGTTTCCCCCCTTTCAATTCCATGATCCTCCCCCACTCATGCTATGTTATGATTCCATTGAGATTACTTGCATTTCATTACTTTGATTCTTTTCAATTTAACCTATTCTTGATTCAAAACTGATATGTAGATGCATGTTAAGCCTAGATTACTATGAAATTATAATTCTAACTTGATTCTTAACATTCACTTGATTGATTCCCATCATTCTTTACAATTTCAATCAATTCCAATTTGATTCTTGATAATTATCATATAGGACCTAAGATTTCGAATTGGGCACTTTTGATTGGACCGTTGGATCATCATGAAATTAGTATGTAGTATCCTCTTACTGTTATAAACATACCCTCCAAATTTCGTGTCGATTGGAGCACTGGAAGGTCAGTTTCGGATCAAGTTTCCATTTCTACCCTGTTGTTAACAAGTCTTGGTCGACTGCCAGTCAACCAGCCGATCAACCAAGAGATGTTAACACCCCTGTACTCAGTCGAATTGATTCGTTTGACCTCCGATTCGATTGCTTTCTTCTCTAATGCTACTTGTGTAATATCCAGCCCTATTCTAACCCTGACCCTAACCCGGATCCACTGTTGTATTTAGGTCCAAAGACCCGAAGCGGTGGTAGAAGAGACTTATGGACCATTCTCATCGATGATCATGATTCGGAGACCGAGCCTATGGACATTGATGATGATACCCCTTGCTTAAATGCATTATCAATGTTTAAGGAAAGTCTGCACATTGGAGAAGATTAATCTAGTTGATGTACCTAATGACCTCTTGTGTACAATCCGAAGGTATTCCCCGAAACTAGACTTCTTGACTTAATTGTGGAAGAAAACCTCACTCAAATTGACCTTGTATAGCCTTTCAAATCCCTACTTGAAGTTGCTGAACTAAACCTGTTTTTCCGCTGAGAAACATTTTGGTCGATCCTTTTGGTCGATGCCATCGACCAAAACCATCGACCAAAGTTTCTTAGTCTGCCAAGTTAATGGTTCCATGGAATATTCCTATTCTATTTATCATGACCTTGAGCCTTGAGCCCTTGTGCAATCATTTTCTCACCTGAAATCATGGGGAGAGCTTCCCAAGGCATCTCCTTGGCTAATGTGAAGGGCACCTCATCAAAAACTCATTATTTACTATTGATTATTGTCTACATCTTCCACACCAAGGTATGAACTACCATTCCACTCTCTATCCTACCATTTTCTATTCTTTTCTTTTCCTTTCTTGCTGGTGAGACATTGGAAATGGTGCTGCAACCTTGCAAACACCACTCCAAGTGTCTACATATGATTAACCTATGATTTTCTTAGCCATCCATTGATGCTATGCCTCCACCTCATGCCTAGCATATGTATTCATTAATTTTTCTATTAACATCATGTCATTTTGTACCAAACTGAGTTGTAGGACATGCTATGTTTATGTTTATCACTACTATATGATTCCAATCGAAATTCTATTAGTTCCCCTAGCTATTACATGCCATTTCCATGTCATTGTAATCAATCCCAACTCATGCCATGATGTTTGTCACTTGAACTTGCTAGCTCAATTTGGGGCTTTTTGTTTGGACCATTGGATTGGGTAAATTTCTTGACGTATAGTGTCCTACTACTGTTGTTAAGTATTCCTCCAAGTTTCAGATTGATCCGAACACCGAAAAACCAATTTCGGATGAAAACACCCAAAATCCATCATTCTGTCCCGAAGGAAATTTTGGTCGATCCTTTTGGTCGATACCATCGACCAAAACCATCGACCAAAGTTGTTGCTAACAGCAACCTTGGCCAGTTTTGATCCAATTGATATCCGATCTTCCTAATTTCTTCTCTAACTTATTATTGATGTTTGTTTAGGGCCTTAACAATTAATTTGGACTATTTCTTGGTATTCTCAATTCATCATCAATTCAACCCAAGGTAAGGATGGTTATCTTCATAAACATATAGATCACCAACTTATGATTTATGTTCTTGTTTATGAATAGAACATTTTGATTACTTTTAAATCTTTATAAGACTGTTATATATGTGTTAGAACAGTAGTATTGACATCTTCATACTTTTGTCATGTTACTTTACTATTGTTGTTTACTTATGTCTATGATGATTCATTTCAATATCATGATTTAAATTTTATGATAAGATGCATTGGATGCATGAAAGATGATGAACTTGAATATGTGATTGCTTACGTATGACTTGGGATTGGGGAGTGTTCTATTGACACTTCTGTCCTTAGGCATCGGAGGGAATAGTATGGGATGTTCTCCGATGGTGCCTATTGACACTCTCCCGGGTTATTGGATGACATACATAGGACGGTCTAGTTGGTTGGCTATGTTTATCCTTGTCATGTCAGACCCGAATCGGAAGGGCATTGAGACCGAACAACCTGTGGTAGTGTATGGTTGGATGGGCGCTCTAGGCCGGTAACCAATCCGGTAGGGGACATAAACCATGCTACGGATACTCGAAAGGGGTCATTTATTGGTATGGTTGCAAATGGCTAGACTTGGGCTCACGGGCGCTCAAGACTGGTAACCAATTCGTGAGAGGACGTGAGAGCTTCCCGTTTATTATTTGTGGATGACCAATAGGGTTGATGAGTCCGAAATCTAGGATTTCGCTGACTCTAGTGTGAAGGATACCGGAAAGGATCGCCGGGGGCGAGGAATGGACGTGTCTGGATCTGACTTGACCGACTGAGTAGATGACTTGCATTGGGCTAGGCTTTACTGTGACATGCGCCAGTACTTATACCAAATGGTGATGTGAGAGAGCGGTGACCTATTCCCTTACCATGGTTTTTGAGATGACTTTATCGAACTTCCCTGGCAGACCCAAGATATCTTGTATGATTGAGGGGGAGTGACTGACCACCCAAAGAAGTATGGTGCCATGACTTAAAGCATGTCTACCCTAGAGACTAGCATTCATAGAGTTAGAATCATACTGCATCATATGTTCCATATCACATTGCATTTTATATGTTCTGTATGCGTATGATTTCTCAATATGGAATAGCTACCTTGCTGAGTTCTTCGAACTCATTCCTTTTGTACAAATGTTTTTAGATTATCCTACAGGTACCGAAGACTATGATGGCACCCCCTTCGAGACGGACCATGATTCTGCATACTACCCTTCGAGTAGTGGCATCTGTGAAGATCCGAGTGTTGGTGCCGAGGAGGATTACTATCCGCACCAGGGTTAGCCCCACGGTTGTGAGGGAGCGGCAAAGCTGGGTTTACTTCATCCGTACCATTGAGGAGACTATTATTAGAGTAGAGGAAATCCTAGCTTAGTGCCCCATTCCCCTGGTGTATTTTTGGAATACTTGGACCTGTAATTAACTTACTTTTGGATTATCCTTAAATACTTGGACATGTAATTAACTTTATCACACTTCTTTTCCGCTGCTCTGAGAGGGTGGTTATCATACCTTCTCTCACCTTTATGATTATGTTCACACTTTAATATTATCTGTCTTCCGCACTCTAATTTATTTATTCTTACCTTATTCATGATACTTAGTATTAATTGTTTTTACTTTGATTATCTTTGTTCATGATTATGTCATTGTGTATGTGGGAGGCATGGACCTACGAATCTTGATCCTTGGATTGTGGATCACATTCCCGGGTATTCCAAATGGGGTACCGGCTGGGTGGATGTGACAACTTGTATGTTGTCTAGGGTATCAACATTGATTTTTGGGACCATTCTTGGTGATCATTAAATTTATTTACAACTCGATTAAGGTAAGGACGGTCGTTAACTCAAGTATGTTAATTATATCAACATGCTTACATTATGAGAACTTAATGGTTATGTTCCTATATGTATTCCTTTACCATACATGACTATTGTATGCTTTCTTATCAGTAGTAGAATGTTACCTATCTATCATTTAGAATATCATGTTCAATTGTACTTTATGATTTTATATATGATCAATCATGTTATGATATGTCTTGTTTATATGATGAATCGTTGATTTAATATGATATGATGAGATTGAGCTTGTGATTGACTACGTATGACTTGGGATTGGGAAGTGTCCTTTCGACACTTCTGTCCTTGGATATCGGAGGGAGTAGTATGGGATGTTCTCCGAAGGTGTCCATCGACGCTTTCCCGGGTTGTTGGATGACATGCATAGGATTGTCTAGGTGTATGGTTAGGATTATCCTTGTTGTATCAGACTCGAATCGGAAAGGTATTGAGACCGAACGACCCGTGGTAGAGTATGGTTGATGGGCGCTCAAGACCGGTATCCACTCCGTGAGAGGACTTAAACCATACTGCGGATACCCGAAAGGGGCCATTTATTGGTAGGTTGCAAATGGATAGACCTGGGCTCACGGGCGCTCAAGACCGGTAACCAACCCGTGAGAGGATGTGAGAGCTTCCCGTTTACCATTTGTGGATCACCAATAGGGTTGATGAGTCCATAGTCCGAGTTGGTCGGTGCCATAGGATACGCTGACTTTAGTGTGAAGGATACGGAACCGAGTTGGTCGGTGCCATAAGGAAAGTATTCGGATTTGACATGATACGACTGAGTAGATGACTTGCATTGGGCTAGGCTTTGCCGTGACATGCGCCAATACTTATACCAATGGTGATGTGAGAGAGTGGTGACTGAATCCCCAATCATGGTTTGATGAGGACCTTACCCAATTACCACAACAGACCTAAGATATCTTATGATTGAGGGGGAGTGACAGACGACCCAAAAAAGTATGGTGCTATGGCTTAAAGCATGTCTACCTTAGAGACTAGCATACTTAGGCTTAGAATCATAGATCATCATTGTCTCATATCATCTTGCATCTTATCATGATTTGTATCGAATGAACTGTGTATTATGAAACGACTTGCCTTGCTGAGTTCTTTTGAACTCAAATCGAATGAACTGTGTATTATGAAACGACTTGCCTTGCTGAGTTCTTTTGAACTCATTCCTTTCGTGCAATTTGTTAGATTATCCTGTAGGTATAGAAGACTTTGATGGCGCATACTATGACCCAGGCTATGATTCCTCACACTACCCTTCGGGTGGTGGCTACGATGAGAGTCAGGATTATTGTGCCGAGGAGGATTATGGTCCGTACCAGGGTTAGCCCCACCTTAGTGAGGGAGCAGCCGTGCTGGGTCCACTATATCCATACTTATGAAGAAACAATCATCAGGACTGAAGAAACCTTTGCGTAGTGCCCCATTTCCTTGGATGACTGTAATCACTTGAATATTTTATCTCTAACTCTTATGGATTTATTCTTGACACGGATTGTAATTAAGCTTAATTAACCACTTTCCCACTATTGTTGAAGGAGTGACTTCTAATCACTCTTTCTCTTTGAGATTATCTCTACGTGAAGTTGATACTTGATATTTCCGCACTCTGATTAATTATCTTTTCTTATTCATTTGATCTATTTATTGCTTACTTTATACATTGATTATATTGTTCATGATTATGTTATCGTGTATGTGGGAGGCATGACCGCTCGATTTGGATCTTCAGGCTATGGATCACATCCCGGATATGCCAGATAGGATATCGGTTGGGTCGATGTGACACATAAGGTGAGAACCCTCGATGCCAGGACAAATCAAACTCAATGTGGATGGATCTCTTGCTTTGGTTCACATCAATCTAGGATCAGAGGGGTAGCACGAGACCATAACCATCAAGTAGTCTTTGCTTTTGGCCAAGGAACGAGAGCATTCCAATGTGGTCTTCAATTGCGCTTTTGCAGGAGAGAGCATCCGAGTTGCATGAACACCAGCTGGTGGCTAAACAGCATTGACAACCCTTTGTCAAGTCTAGTTACATGAGTTTCCACCTGTTCCATTCATTGGAGTCAGTTTGTCTTTATTTCCTGAATATTCACTACACTTGGAAACTAATAGAGATGATAAAGTTTAATCCCATTAAGAGCCTCTGCGTAAAAGGACAATCATCATTAGTTCATAAATAACAAGCCCGTGTAAAAGGACATACACCATTAATTCCCAATATTATGAAACAACAAATTCTTATTGTCGAGAATGGTTGATCTATCTATAAATAGAGATAATAACACTAACCACTTCTTACCCACAAAAGATACAAAGTAAGCATGGCTGCCATTGCAATCCAACCCATCCTTTTTTCTGCTCTTCTCTGCCTCTTTCTTGCTCTTGTCATCAACAACCCAGCAGGTAGTGTGGCAAAACAAGAGAATATCTTATACGGTGGAGAAGGTCTCGACACTGGCGAGGCTCTCCGGTTTGGAAACGATCTGTTTATAATGCAGGAAGATTGCAACCTGGTCCTCTACCATGGTAGTGAACCAGTATGGGCTAGTAATACCGGCGGATTGGCCCGGAATTGTCACTGTAGAGTTCACGACTCTGGAAACCTTGGCGTCTATCAGGGTAATCGTGTAATCTGGACCACCAATAACCCTGCTCTGCTTGGTGGTAGAGTTGTTCTTGTACTTCAGAAGGACGGCAACGTGGTTATCTACGGCCCTTTACGGTGGTCTAGCAACACCCCAAGAGGGGCTCGTCCAATTAATCTCAGATCAGATTACAGAGAAGGTAATGAGATTAGCAGCAGTTAGAAGAAAGGGACCAACTCGAACTGTTCCCTACTAGCTAGTACTATGTAGTTAGCTCTTTAGTAGTGACAACCCTGTGTACGTACGGTAAGGTACAACCATGAAAATAAAGTTTGTAACCATGCAAGCATGTACTACTGTTTGATGGGCAACCTTCACTTTAAGCACCAATAAAAATAAAACTGTACCTCTTGGGATATGCATGTGTGTCTGAGCCCATCTTAATTATCAATAATGATGATTATGATTTTAATAAATCATATAATGGTAGGCCATGCACCAAACACTCAGAGCTTGATAATGATGCTTGTGAGTTTGAGATAAAGTAGAACCTCTGAATTTGGAGATCCTTGTGTGCCTGAGATAATGTAGAACTCTAAAGACCCAACTATGTTTGAGATTATATAGAACTTAGAACATTCAGCTGTATTTGAGATAAGGCAGATTATCTTTTGGAGACAAGGGTTTTGCCTATGGTGTCCATTCATATTACCAAAAGTGCCCTTGATGGCTGGTGATTATATGGTTACCTTGGTTCAGCCAGGGTTGTCTGTGAATTGTCAAAAATATCCTTAACAGATCCCATTTTGTCAAATTTCAAATATCAAATCTAAAGAGTGCCAACATAAATGTTTCTTAGAGAAAGAAAAGAGCTAGCATAAGGAAGGTGATCCAGATTCATATATGATACGTCATAGTTTTTTTCGAAACTAACAACCATGTTTTAAGTGGCTGAGATTAAATGAAGACTAGGTGGCGACCATCGAACGCTGAGCACCACAGACACCACCATGTTAGCTACACTAGCCTCGCAAGATCTCTCTAAAATACCCCCTCAATCAAAACAGGAATGGAGTCACCTTGAGATTGGAAACAAGTATTGCAAGCTGTTGATGGGATAGAGGCTTAGTGAATATGTCTACCACATGATCTCTTGTTAGAATCAATCCAACATGCAAATCACCTTAGGCAATCTTATTCATGTCAAAGTGGAAGTCAATCTCGACATGCTTCATACGGACATAAAAGAGAGAATTAATTGTGAGATATCTAACTCTAACAGTATCACATGATAGCGTAGGAGTTAGAAAAGTAGATGTTGGCAACGGGCAAGAGCCTTGTATTCGGCATCATTAATTACTAGAGCGAGCAATAGGACAGCTTCAAGATTTCAAATCATTGCCATGAAAGATTGTGAATCTGCTAATTGATTGTTCATCGTAATAGCCAATCAGTATCAAAGAATGCTGCTGACAATGGAATTTTGTGATACTTTGAAATCATGAAACCATGATCTACATACCTCTAACAAATGATCAGAGTTTGTTTAATAGCGGTCCAATGATCAACAAGTAGGCAATGCATGATTAATGAACATTATGACGAGTTAATGTTGTGTAATATAGAGCCCTACAGTGCTCTGCAATTAATGAGTAGCATTAAGCTGCGAATGGTAAAGATGGAATAAGTGGTCAAGGTTGAAATCTTGGCTATTCATTTTTATTTTTATTTTTAACTTTTTTAACCATATCTAACTGTAACAAAAAAAAAAAAAAAAAATACAAAATGAGTGCTCAGATTTTGACCAGTACTGAAGTTGAACCCCTATATTCTTGATGGTAAAAGCTGAAATCATGATTAAGAAGAAAATTAAAAGACAAGGTATTACTATTACTATGAGTAATAATAATATCATCTACATTCTCTGTTGATTGAGGTGTCAGTGAGACCCTTGTGGTTCTAAGAATACACTAGACACCTTCACTTCAAGGGGCATTTCAATTGCATGAATACCAACTGGCGGGAAAACAACATTGACATCACGAACCATGGAATTAATGATTCTGCATGGTTATAATCTCCATCTGTTCACTCATTAGGGTTTATCTGTCTTTATCTCCTGAATATTCACAACACATGTAACTAATAGGGATAAAAAAAACATTAATTATATTCCCATAAGAGAACTCTGTGTAAAAAGACATATATCATTAATAGCCATTACAAAACAAGATTTCGTTTTGTCAAGAATTTGGTTGATTTTCTATAAATAGAGATAGTAAGACTAACCCAGTGCTCACCCACATCGATCGATCATATACAAAAGATACAAACCAAGAATGGCTGCCACTGCAATCAAACCCATTTCTGCACTTCTCTGCATCTTCCTTGGTCTTCTCATCAACAACCCAGCTGCTCAAGCAGCTCAGAACAATATCTTATACACCGACGAAAGACTCAACACTGGCGACTCTCTCCGATATCTAAACCATCAGTTTATAATGCAGGAAGATTGCAACCTGGTCCTCTACCACGGTAATGCTCCGGTATGGGCTTCGAACACAGGCGGTTTAGGCCGGAATTGCCACTGTAGATTGCAAAACGATGGAAATCTTGTGGTCTATCGGGGTACCACACCAATCTGGGCTAGCAACACTGGTGGTCCATCGGGTCGTAACTTTGTTCTTATACTTCAGAGGGATGGAAACGTGGTTCTCTACGGCCCTGCAATTTGGGCTACTCATACCGAGAGACGGCCTCGTGGAATGAAGATCAGAACAGAAGATGAGAGAGAAGGAGGGCGTAGAAGAGAAGATGAGAGAGAAGGTGATTTCAGAGAAGATGACGAGTCTGACGTTTACAGGAACTAGAACTTTTGGAAGGAAGGGATGACTAGCTAGAGCTAGGACTAGAACTAGAACTACGTAGGTATGAGAAAATAAAGTATGCACGTAACCATGCATGCATGTAGTACTGTTTATGAGCAATCTTCACTTGACGTACCGTAAAAATAAAACTGCACCTTTAGTGGGATTTGCTCGTATGTCTGAGTACACTTGATCAATAATGGCAGGCCATGCATACAAGAAACGCCACACTTGAATATTAAGTAAGGGTTTTGATTTCAATCAACTAAACAAAGATGCCTAACCAAGTAACTAAAATGGTTACACCACACC